>NW_010334951.1:100594-102455 GCF_000700745.2 Antrostomus carolinensis
CGCTCTTCCCCCCCAGCTTTACTCCTCTCAAAGATAGTTTTACAAACCAGCTATTAGTTTCAAGATAAAATGTTTTGGATATGGACAAGTATTATGGTTATTATTCTACTTTTATACCAGGTGGATCCTGCACTGAATATTCCCTTAGAAACCCCATGTGTTAGATGCAGTTAGGGGGAGCACACCACTTTTCTGCCCCCTTCTCAGGAAGACAATCTCCTCAAGCCCAATTTAGGAATACACTGACACTTGCTGATTCAAAGTACTCTGATGACATATTTTACAAACCTCTTAGTCAAGTTTTTGGATGAGTGTGATAGCATTTGCTAGAGCAGCTGAGAAGGTTTTCTTTGCCCCCTGTCCTTAAAAGTGTCAGACTGCAGTGAGACAGGGAGGCAGATGACTCCCTTAATTCCCAGAAATTAGCAGACAGCCTATGCAAGACATTGTCCTGGTTTCCAGCGCAAGACTCGATCTTCAAAGACTTTTTGGGAAGTCACTCAAGCTGATGGCACTGGAATATAGCATAGTTTAAAACTTATTAACTTATGGACAGGCTGCAGAAGTGGGTCCAGGTGAACCTCATGAGGTTCAACAAGGCCAAGCGCAGGGTCCTGCACCTTGGATGAGACAATCCTCATTATTGATACAGGCTAGGAGATGATGTGCTGGAAAGCAGCCCTGAGGAAAAGGACTTGGGGGTAGTAGTGGATAAAAAGCTGGACATGAGCCGCCAATGTGGATCTGCAGCCCAGAAGGCCAACAGCATCCTAGGCTGCATCAAAAGAAGTGTGGCCAGCAGATTGAGAGAGGTGATTCTGCCCCTCTACTCTGCTCTGGTGAGACCTCACCTGGAATACTGTGTCCAGTTTTGGAGCCCTCAACACAAGAAGGACGTGTACCTGTTGGAGCATGTCCAGAGGAGGGCCACAAAAATGATCAAAGGGCTAGAGCACCTCTCCTATGAGGACAGGCTGAGAGAGTTGGGGTTGTTCAGCCTGGAGAAGAGAAGGCTCCAAGAGGACCTTATAGCAGCCTCCCAGTACCTGAAATGTGCCTATAAGAAAGCTGGGGAGGAACTGGTCACAAGGGCATGTAGCAATAGGACAAGGGGTAATGGTTTTAAACTAGAAAAGGGTAGATTTAGGTTGGATATTAGGAAAATTTTTTTCAATATGAGGGTGGTGGATCATTGGAACAGGTTGCCCAGAGAGGTAGTGGAGGCCCCGTCCCTGGAGATATTCAAGGTCAGGCTTGATGGAGCCCTGAGTAATCTGCTGTAGTAAAGATGTCCCTGCTCACTGCAGGGGGGGTTGCACTAGATGACCTCTGAAGGTCCCTTCCAACCCAATGCATTCTATGATTATTCCAGGTTATTTGCCCTACCAGGTGGTAGGCAGTGATTTGTATGCAGATATAGAAGATTGCTGCTCTGCAGATTTAATGAAATCCTGTTATTTTACTCAAACCTAAATCAAATGAATCAGCTTTTTCACTTGTCAGCTTGAGGGAAGATGACCTAAATCTGAAGGGACTAAGTACTGCAAAATTTACTCTAACTAGGATCATTCTCCAAAACAACTAGGGAATTGGGTTTTTTTAAAGATGTAGTCTAAGTAGATATGAATCTTATTGTTAGAAATCTTGTTTATTTTGATAGGCTTTCTCATAGAAGTCTAATGTTTGTACATGACTAAGACATAGTATCCTCAAAAATTTAATATAAAAATAGCTCTATGTTTTGAAAGAATAAATTAGGAACTATGGTACAGTATAATAAAAGTAGTCATCCTTTGCATGTGCTAATTAATTTCTACTTTATCCCATCAACATTTGGGAGTAGTGGTCTTATTAGCAGGAA
>NW_010334951.1:102479-180948 GCF_000700745.2 Antrostomus carolinensis
ACTGAACAAACTCAGTGAAGGTCACCCTTTTTCCTTTCAATTATCAAGGTTAATTATAAAATTAATTAGGTCAATTTGTAGCTTTGATTAGGAGAATTTACCTTCTTTTGGCTTTGACATAGAATCTGGATCTGCAATGAAGATTTGGCCTTCTGTATTACGCTTGGTAGTTTTGTGACATCCTTCTTAAAAACATTTCCAGGTTTTTGCTACTCAAGTGATGTCAGATTACTGAATTCAAAGTGAAGACTGCGTATTTGTTTTATCTTGTCATTATCTTTTTCCTGGTCTAATTCAATAACAAAATCTGGTTTTATTAAATAGTTTAACAATTTAACAGGTAATAGATTAAAAATTGATTTGTGTTCTTTTCATGTACTGTCAGTTATAGTTACAATTATAATCTAGAACATCAACATCAGTCATGAGTAGAATATTTCCTTTATTTCTGGTTATGTTCAATAGCCTTGCTTTTTCCCATGATTATCCTAAATTTTGATCTTTTGCTTTTATAAATAAAATGAGGAATAGACAAGGACATTTGTTTTGCCTAAATTTTCTGACGCTGTCTGGCACATCCTAAAAGTGTCAATATGGCTTGATGCCAAATGATGTTAAGGCCTCAACATCACAGATGAGTGCAGGCTAAGCGCAGACATTCTCCTCAAGAACTTGCAGTCTAAATAAATATGGGTTAATTGGCAAATACAAAAAGGTCTGGACAACAAATAATTATCCCATTTACCGGTAGGGAACAGAAATTTTAATTGACTTGCCCTCTGTCACAACTCTGTGCCTGGATCAAGAATTTAATCTTAGTTTGAAATTTACTGCCTTAATGAGAAGAACATCTTATTTCAGCTGTAATATGACTCTTTCCTGATTAAACAGACTGAGAAAGCATTAGCAGTTAACTTCTACAACCTTCTGCCTCTTAGCAGTTAACAAGAGGGACTGATTCTACAAGGTGGGGAAGGCTTTCTGGGTGGCAGCAAACATTTCTCTTTCCTTTCATGGCCAAGGAGTTTGGGGTCTTAGCGATACTAAAAAAACCTAATCCTGATATATTGTCTGCTTAACTGTGAGAAGTGAAAGTGCCAGGTCAAACAGGCAAGGATTGGTAGTAGTTTGCATCCAGATCATAAAAGGTAATTAAGTGGTTGGACTCCACTTCATCTTTGGAGGGTGCAAAAATATCCTGAAGTGACAGCTTCTAAAGGAAATTTCTGGCTGATGATCCATTTGCTCTGATGATCCCACTTGATTTCTCTGCTCACACATTATTTCATTTCATTATTATTTCAGACGTAGCCTTCCTTTGCTTCTCTGTATTTTCAAAACATTTTAAATTGTCTCTAACAGCAATATGTCAATAGGGAGATGCTAACACTAAATATCTCCCTCCTCTGTGCTGATCCAATCTTCAGGGCCTGACTGATGCTTTACTGCAGTCATGGTCATCAACCTGAAAGGGGTCCATGCCACTTCTCAGTACTGTACATACAAGTTACCTCTCAGACCTTTTATGAGCATGATTATCAGCCTCCCAAATCAGAAACTAGTTCAGAGACTAAAAATGGACACTCTTCTCCTAGCACAATTGGGAGTACCTAACCTTCCAAAACCTGACTCATTGTCTGCAAGGGCCTTGTCAAACTACACTTTGTTGGATAGCTTCTCTTGTTAATGTCATATCCATTATAGGAGTACAATGGCTTTTTTTTTTTCATTTTCATCTGACTGACAGGCAGCTAGTATGCTCATCAACCTCAATGAACTCAATGCTTCTCTATGAAGATCCATTTGACAGCAACCGTGAACCATTTCAGCATAACAAAAGTCACTAAAATATTTAATATTCTCCCTTAAGCAGGACAGGCAGTCTAGAGTGCATCAACATTTCTTCTGGGCTATTTGCTTAATCGAAGATAGATCCAACTAAATATAAGGTTTTTTTCCTTGTCTTAAGACTATCAGGGATAGTCAGTTATCTTCAGTTATCTTAAATATCATATCAGCAGGGGTTTTTTGCATTTTAAGGTATGAGGTATGTATATGGATATATATATATAAGGCAAATTACAAAAAAAAAGAAGAGAAGTTTAAATAAAACTCTTAACATTTTCTTTTCTCATCAACTTTTGCCATATGCAGAGACTTTTTTTGAGTCTTCTTCCCCATTCAAATTATCATCTTTTAGCTAGTCTTTAGCTATTGAACAGTTTGTTTTCCCTCTGTCTGCTAGCTTGGTCCTTTTCATTATTTGCTGCTTTCATGCAGTCACTCTGTATTTGCACTCCTGTGCCTTCCTGTGATTTCTCAACTGTCATGTCTTCAACATGTGAAAATCCAGTGGCTTTGTCCTTGTCTATTAGAAACTATATATGCTATTTCCTTTAAGTATTAGAAGCAGTAATATAATAAAATCCAAACATTTGTTACTTCAACTGAGACGAAGACCAAATAAATACATCCGTAAGTACGTCCTTGCATTTCATCGCCCATGGCTATAGGTAGTAATGAAAGATACAGCAAGCTGTTTTCAGTTGTGAGCAATAGTCAAGAATGTCACGATCAGTAAAATGCAGCAAACTGACAGGTACTTGCTTGAAATTTTGTTGAGGAGTATCTCAGATCTACCTTTCTTTATACTGCGGCAACAGCCTGTGTTATCTGTGCCTAAAGCTCAAGTAATCTGCAGGTGTCAACTGAGGAATTCAAGCTGAGAAGGCTACACACTGCTTTGGTCCTAATTGTTCTGCTGACCTGTTTCCTTTTGCTGGTGGAGGTCAGGGTATGTTGGCACACGATGTAATCATAGGACTCCGTCTGCAGTACATGTCACAGAAAAGAAGCTTACATTTTTCTTTTAATAAGTGAAACTTGCTTAAAAATGCACATTCCCAACTTGTCAGCTCCCTGCTGCTGTGGCTTAGCTTTTGTGGTTTTCCTTGTCCTCACACCAAGCAAATGTTTTAAATAGTTCTTAGCAGAATGGGAAACCTTCTGCTAAATTGCTGTAACCCTTAAAAATATAACTAGAAGTGATCAAGTAATAAAAATTTCAGTCATTGCTTTATCCTCACACTGAGTATATCTGTACTTCTTGCTGTGTTAAAAAAAGCTTCTGTATGGAATAAGCAAAGCACTTCCCAAGGCATTCTAAAAAACCCAGCAAAAGTGAATTTACTGTTATTTATGGAATTGCACTGGATATGTTCCATTTACCCCATCTGCAGATGTAGAGAGTCATGATCACAGTAATACAGCTATGGATCAAACATATACATATTGACAAGAGAAGGGGAGCCTCCAGCATTGATTTACAGTGACCAAAACTGGGAACAGGCTGGGGTTTGACTGGTAGTGAAGATAAACCAGGTGGCTTTGTTGAGCCATGGCTGGGCACCACCGTAGGCCTCTGTGGCACTGTTCATCCTGCAAACATGACTAAATTAATGTGGGAGGGGTTTGATGACCAATAGTACATTGGACATCATTGTGAATGAACACATTAAGTGTATGAATCTCTGAATCATAGCCAACTTATATTTTTTTTCCTGTAATTAAGTCTTTGCTTTATAGTTTATTAACCCACTGTGCCCACAGAGAGGTGAAATTGAAGGGAAAGCCCCAATTTTGTGCCTAGAGTGCATTCTTTTATGCAAGTCAAGGTAATTTTGCAAATGGACAGTGCTTTCTCATTGAAAATGTAAGCATCCTGTTCATGGGGTTTACAGCTTGAGCAGAGCTAACATGTTCATTTATGCTTTCCTCTTGGGATGTTGCAGCTTAGTATGCAAGAATAGCAGAAATCTGTGCAGTAACTTTGGCAATTATCACAATATTTATTGTGCTTCATGTGATGTAGGCTAATTTATATGGGCTGCAAGTGGCCTGAAGGAATAACCTACTAAATTTCCTTTCCCCCAATACAAATTCTG
Source organism: Antrostomus carolinensis (assembly GCF_000700745.2). Taxonomy (NCBI): domain Eukaryota; kingdom Metazoa; phylum Chordata; class Aves; order Caprimulgiformes; family Caprimulgidae; genus Antrostomus; species Antrostomus carolinensis. The sequence continues at coordinate 106,424 of NW_010334951.1, forward strand.
AATCAATACAGCAGACAAAAGGAGCTCTACTAGCCCAGTATTCTGCATTCATTCCAGGCAGCTTGAAGCTCAAATTTGCTTCAGGGTACCAAAGAGCTGGTAGCAGATACTGCACTAGAACATCAGTCTTCCATAAATTCAGTCAACCATTTCCTTTTTTCCTGGAGTTCACTGAGAAATGATGACCCATGAGTTTGGAAGTAGCAATGAAGGTTTCCTCTGTACAGCAAATATTCCCTGTTCTTTTGAATATGTATTGTAAAGTCAGAAGATAATAGGAACCTTTATAGTGTTTTCCCTAAATTATCACATCTTAAATCCAGTAAGAATTTTTCTCTATGCGAGATACATTGCAAAAATAGACATCTGCATGACATTCAGTGTCCTTTTTCCTATCTCCTCTTGGCTAGCTGCCTTTAGCTGCTTTTCTTTATGACTACTAGAACGTTCAGACCTTTTATCACTTCACTCCCAGTCTAAGAATTATTTTTTTCAGCTCGGAGTAATTGTGTGAAAGTGGCTTTCCATCCACCTTATCAAAAGACTCAGCCCTGCATCTTCCCGGGGCTGGGGCAGCAGCAGATCAGCAACACAAGCTATTTCTCGTGGCTGGTAGGATGTCTAAGAATCTCTGAGCCTATGGAAAGCTGGCTGTAGATGTAATCTAGACAAAATGGTCAGCACAGACCAGTCTGTACATCTGTTAGGAAGTCTGAAGGATAAAAATTAATGTACTTAATTCATCTGTTAAGGAGAACCAGATGTCTTCAACAGAAAGAAAAACATACCCCAAAATGCCTAATGGGTACACCAAAAGAGAGGAATTTTAAAACATTTCTAACTTACCAGTATATTGAGAAGAATTTGTATTCTACAACCCAGGACAGTTTGTACTACTTTCTTGTAACAAAACACCATAAAGAAACAAATGGTAATTATGTACGCTTCCTTTATATGCAGCTGAGAGATACCTTTAAGTACTGTGACAGCTTGCTAATGTATCACTGTATTTGAATAAAGACCCAAAGTAAATAGGTTTATGAAAACTCTCATAAACTGCCAGGTGGATAAGGGGCTATTATGAAAGTACCATAACTTGCTTACTTTTCTCTTCGCACAAGGTGTTCCTGAGCAGATCTATAGGTGACTGGATGCAGAGAACAGAGGCAGACATGGTGTTTCAAGGAAAAGGGCACTTACTTTTCATGGTATGAATGCGCCTAGGCTGCATCAGAATATGAAGACCAAATATCCCAAGGTAAATACCTGTGAATTGCAATTTAGTTTACAGTAATTAGTCTGGGACTACTACAACTATAATCTTCATCAGTTTTCTTGGAGGTCATTTGGAGGCCAGTCTTAAGTAGTATCTGCTGCTAACTCAAACATCAACATCTTAAAGTCTTACCATTCAGTTTTACATTATTATGTGTTTTAAAAGATATTCCTATTAATTACAGGATAAGTTTCATGATTAAGAAAAAAATAATCCCAAGATTAAACCTACGCCTTTTATTTGTAATGATCTGTACTAATTCGCAGAGCAAAGAGCACATTACAGTCAGGCTACGCTATATTTTTCCTCTCTTTCTCTCAAAGGAACCAGCTCTGAACAGAGCACCTGCTGCATTTTGGGTTTGTCAGGAATTCAAGAATGATTGCAGTCTGATTCTTCCCCCGCACCCTGAATATTGTAGCAATCTTAAAATTTGGTGTCTCGAGGTCTTGTTACTCTTCTGAGAGAGTGACTCTTTTCCCATTTCATGGTAGCTTACAAGGCAGATATTGTTTTTTCAGAGTAGGCTGTGTAGGGCCAGGCATTTGACCTCAGCAGGATGATGTGGTTACATAGCCCCAACAGCGACAAGGCTGGCTGGAGGACCGAGGCCACAAGGCAGCACAGCTTCTCCACCTCCTAATGTGCTATCTCCAAGGTCTCCCCATGGGACTGATCCCAGCACTCTAAATCTGGGAGTCAAAATATTAGGCAAGTTTTCCTTCAGAGTTATCTATCTTCCATTCCTCATCTGCTGATTAGACTTTTTTACTTCTGTAACATTTTGTATTTAAAACACTTTTTCCTGGCATGAGATGTTTGTTTGTTACCTAAACAATACTGGGGCTATGGATGCTCTAAAAAGAAGAGTGATCTTTAAGTATATGTACAACATCTGTAGGAAACGCTTGGAAAACATATCAGGTGTTTCTTCAAGTAAAAGTGTAGTTCAGTGTTCCTGCAAAGCCTTTTTCAAACCTCTCCTCTTCACATCGTGCAGCACACAGCAGTGCTATTCATTCAAAGCTGAAAAAAAAATAATCCTCTATTGAGCTGAATATTCTAACGCAGAGAATATAAAGTTGCCCAGCTTCCCATAGGTGAAATTGGTAGTGGGGGAAAAAAAAAAGGCCAATGAACTTTTTACTACTGCTTTTAGCTTTCAAGCACTCATTTGCTAAATAGCCTCCTTTTTAATATCCATTTTTCTCCCTGCTAAATATATGCTACTAAAATGACTCTGGACTAATCATTCCTCAAGCTTTTACACACATTAGCTAATTGGTTTGCAGGGGTTAAAATGAGTGGTTGGTAAACCTCAGATAATGGTGGCAGACATTCAGAGATTCAGATGATTATCCAAAATTTATCCAAAGTAATTTCAGCCTCCTCTGGCTAAAACCTCAAAGACTGCATGTACAATAAGGATTGCCATTTTTCCTTGTTTCAGGTTGACCATAACAGCAGCAGGTCTTTTGCTTGTACTGATGCCTTTCAGTTTTCCTTAAGGTACTTTCTATATAAACAAATGTTTCTTATATACATTTCAGATTTTATGGGCAAACAATCTATCTAGATTGGGAAGGGGTTTTGTCCCTGAGTTTAGGGCATCGTATTCTGGACTTGCTTACACAGCTATGTCATGTGGCCATGGTAAAGCCCCCATAGCTGGGCAGACTGTCACTGGTTTCTGATCCCTTCAGTGCATTGATTCCCTCCAAGAAGATCCACATTGTGCTTGTGCCTGGGCCGATGATAGCTTTTTTCCTGCAGGATACAGCTCGTGACACACATGACCCCTGCATGGAGGCTACAACAAATCAGTCCTAGGCAAGGAGAAAGTTCTATGGACAAAAGAACAAGCCTGAATCTCTCCAGCCCCCATTTCCTTCAGTACATTCCTTTGGTTGGGCTGAATAACCAGTAAGTTGTTCAAAATAATACTTTGTTTTCTGAGGCAACCCTCTCTTCTTGCCTTATGAGGGCTTGCTTTAACCTTGTCCGGTATTACAGTAAACCCAAGCCCTGTTTCCTAGCTACAAAGGCATTTCTCAGCTCCCTGAGGTTTTTTGTGTGCTCCCCACACTTCTGTTTTGCTTGGCCATAGGGGTCACTGTGGGGGAGCAGTCTCCTCTACCCCTTCCCACAGGACAGCCTCCAACGCGGCAGGGCTGTGGCCATGCTGCCTGGCTCCTGGGGGATGTGTGGGTTTGCTGGGGGCCACCAAGCCATGATATGTCCCTGAACAAGGTCTGGTTCAGCACATCCCCTGTTGGAGCAAGGGCAGGAGAAGCTGGAGGCTGTTTACTGTGCCATGTAAACATGCCGTAAAGCAGAGAGCCTGAGTCATTTACTCAGCATGTCAGACTTGCACCCTTTGCCCCTGCAGCTAAAGTTGGGGTAAAAGATAGTGAAAGGTTTGGCTGTCACCTTTAGAAATACATGAGCACTCTCCCCTCCTCCCCTGTCCCTGAACTCTGAGATTGTATTTCATCACTATCTGAGTGATCATAGAAAGTTTAACCTGCAAAATTATGCGCTGTAAATGACAACCATTTTCCTCTCAAGGTGAAAGACTTGGAGATGGAGAGAAAGAGGGAGAAAGAGAGGCCCAGTTTCCATGGCAACCCCATGAAACTTATATGCCATAGGAAAATGTCATTTTCCGAAAAAGACAAAACTTCATGGACAAGTGGTACAGTACATCAGAAAAGGAAATTGCAGTTTTAAAATGAAAAGCTCATTTGCATTTATGGTTTTGAGTTTCATTTTCTAGTTACAAGATCCAATTGTGCACAATTTAGTGGAGCAAATTATATTCAACATTTCAGGTGAATAATGTAGATTAAGATCAAGTTTAGCCAGAAGTAGTTCATTGTGACAGACTTGGGTTTAGAGAACGCAGGGGTGGATGGATTCTGCTTTAGCTGAGTTAATGCTGCTGGGTCAGAGAAGTCAGCTGGCATTTTACACCCTCTAATAGACCTTGCAAAGTCAGGATCTGTCCCTAACTGTTGAGACTCCTGCAGCGGCTTACAATTTCAGCGTGTAAAGTTGTACCTTGTAGATTCCACGCTGCCTTTGATTCCATCAATCACTATACATTGTAAGCCACATTGCATAGGAGAGCATTTTATGATGAGCATTAGTGTCGCAATATAGCAAAGAGAATTGTTAATGAAGCGTGGAAAAAGAATAAATTCAGCTAATGGGTATATGTGTCAAATTTCAATTAGGGATATGTTGGAAAGTGAAAGAGGGAGACGAGCATACAAATTAAACCTTTGACCTTCAGAGTAAAGGGAGAAAAACTTGAGAGAAAAGGGGGCTGTTCAGAGATGTTTTCCTTGCTGAATACCAAAAAGCCTGAGCAGAAACTCTGAAGTACTGTTTTCTCTTTAATTACCACTATATAAAAAGTGACTCAAAAAAAAAGAAAAAAAAAGCCAGTTTGATTCAGATGGTTTATTGACAGCTGTATTACTGTTTGTGCTATTTACTGCATAGGAGAGATAAAAAGATTGCGAGCATTTCACGGTGACAGAAGACAAAAATCTCACTATGTGAAGCCTAGACAGAGGATATTAAAATTTATCCTTCCCTACCTTTGATATGCTACTGGAAAGAACCTCCTTCTTGCTCCTCTTAGGCTGTCAAACAGGTTTTATCTGATTCAAAGTGTGCTGTAATGCATAAGCTGATGATCAAGGTTTTTGAATGCACATAAACAGTAGTGGGAGGGGCTGCAGCAAGAGCATAGCCGAGCAAGCTGCAAGGTTTGGACACAGTCCAAAGCACCTGGGAATTGCTAGTCTACGTTCGCTTCAATACTGAAGTGAGTGATGGTTCAGATACGCAGCAGTGGGTTCATACAGGTGCTCTTGCTTCCCTGCATGTGATCTCATCCCAGTTGCCCTACTAAAACAATGTGGATTGAATTTAACAGGGAAAAAAATGCCATTAAAGGGCTACATGTCAGGGTTTAATTTAACTCATTTGTCTGCATGAGGAGTAGGGGGTCTCTCTCCCAGAGCACTGTGGGTTGTGGGGAGACTGGGTAAGACCTGAACCCAGGCAAAAGTCAGCCTCCAAGAGGGAACTGAGTCTTAAGCACCACTGTCTTTGCAAAAGTTAATGTGCTGATGCCTTTCTGACTTGTTAACTGCTAGAGAAAAGCGCTTCCCTGGATGTTTTTCCCATGGAATTTTGCTGTTCCCTGTACCTATAGACCCCTATAGGTGCCTGGTCATCCCTTGCCCCCAGCTCAGGGGACATCTCAAAGTCCCTCAACCTGGGCACAGTGTCCAGGGCAAGGCACAGGGATGCTCCCTGTCGTGCATGAAGGCAGTGGATCAAAAACACTAAGCAGATGTTTCACAACACTTCTGTGATGGATGCGAGTTTGTTCAGTTGTAGTCTTGGTGAAGCTTCTGCATGGTGCACACCTGAGGGCAGAGGTAGGACAGACACCTCTGTGTATGCCCTGTCAGATTCAAATGCCAGGGAGCAAGTCACCCCTCATTGTCAGCCTAGCAAGGAAACAAAATCCATTTGTATTATTTTCCCCTCAATCAATTAATACCTCTAAATGCCAAAAATAGTTGAATATTTGGCCAGGAGATCAGCCCTCTATTGATCTCAGTGCATTCTTGAGTTGTTGCCATGTGTTTTCATTTCCCATAGAATTTCATCATTGTGAGGATCTTCCTTATCTTTATTTTGCCTTCCTTGATCATGAAAGTCTCTGGGTCCTTGGTGGTGCAAGGCTTTCCTCTCTTTGACAGACATCCCTCCTGTCATCCCAGGGAGGCCACCTGCTCTATGGGTGTATGCAGCCAATTTCAGATTTAAACATGGTACAGTGCCCTAGTTTGAGTCAAATTCAATGCAGGAGGCAGGATCATACTGTTATCTGCTGTGTAGTAAAACCTGGAAAGGGATGAGGGAAAGGCATGTCTGTGTCGTGGGGACACTTATCTTCAGTGTCAAACAACCCCAGGCTCACCTGGAGGTGCCTGTGTGGGCCTGGAAAGACCTTGGTGCCCTCTTGCCAGGTGTTTCACCTGTAGGGTTTGCTTTCCATCTACAGTTGTAAACCAGACTTTTTTTCAAACATCACAATCCCTGTATGCTGAATACTGAATTTTTAGTAAGTATATGTAAATGACTGGTATCAAAAGGGTATATTACATGGAAAATTGTGTTCTTCTTCTTTAAAAGCTTAAGAAAAAATTAGAGAAATGTTGAATTTATCCTTCACTCAGAATTACTAACATTTTTCTTCCCTATGACAGGTAGCTTAGAGATATTGGCATGATTATTCTTAGCATTTGATAATGGAAGTACAGAAAGCAAATTATCCTGTTACATCATATGATATCACTTCTGTTTCCTGACTGAATGATGTATGTCCCTGTAAGAAGGTGCTACAGGAGTGTTTTTAAATGACAAAATTTGCTTTGACAAATCCTGCAGCCTGAAAGCTTAAATTCTCCTTCTTCCTCTCTAATAGAGCATATTTAAAACTTTTTTCCTGCTTTTGTATTTACTTTTATTCAATAGTTAGAAAGAAAATATTTTCAGTAGAGTAGCTTCTCTGGTAAAATGACCACCTACACATCTATTTCCAACTATATTGGTTGGTTTTAATAGCATAAACAGGTCACATTATTGTTATTGGATAAATATACTGTGGAAGCATGTTTCCAGTGTTAAAATTCTCATTTACAGGTTGGAGAAGGAATCTTCTGTGAACCTCCTCCAATATTTACTATCAGCTTCTCTTTAAAGTGAACATTCTTGCCAAGAAACTTGTTCAATAGCATAATCGGAGAATGCAAACACAACAGGAAAGCTACAACAGCAAATTGAGTTACATTTCTTCATCAGGCAAAAATTCATCAAGCTCTGTGTGAAATGAAGAAAGTCACAAATTGTCCACGTAGCTGCTTTCACAACAGTCACAGTCAAATCAGTTTTATCAATCTCAAATATTAAAAATCAAAATAATTATATTTATTGGGATTTAATTCATCATTTTAATCAATAAATGTCTCATTTTTAAAGTCACGGTACATTTTAGAGTTTTACTTTGCTCTAGTGGTTTTGAACCCTAGGAAAAGTATAGTCATATTTTTTAACTTTTAAGACTAATCCCACAACTAACAGAGGTTTTCTTTGAAAACAAAAACCCACGAAAGCTGAGGGTCTCCAGGCACTGCAATACTCAGATGCTGCAAAGGAGATCAGATACATCTGTGGCCAGATACAGCAGGTTTGTACTTAGGTCTTCCAGTTTCTCATCTGGCTCATGTCGTCACAGCATCTGGCATAACGTTGCAGCTACCAAAGCTGGTGAGTGATCCATCTGTATGAACTCAAGAGTTTCTGGAGTGGCTTCTTGGGAGGTGAGTACTGCAGTGTCTGCAACGCACTGACCCCTCCGTATCCAGTCTGCTCTGCCTGCTTCAGTGTTTCCCAGGGGGGAATGTGTTCCTGTTTAGGCAGTTGTTTTCCAAATAGGCGCAAGCTTCAGATAACTTTTTCCTTTCCACAAGCAGCAGAGATGATCAGCTGAGTGCTACAAGCTTAGTCCTGTCAGGCAATGTTCACAGCTACAATACTTGTTAAAATCAGTGAGGGACATCTTGATCCAAAACTACATCCCATTTCTCTCTTGCTAGTGAGGATGGAGATCTGCCCTCCTTGCCAGTTATGGATTTCCTTGCTGATTAGAAGCAATATCTAATGCAATATAAATCTGATATTGGGGTGGTGTCACTAGACATAGAGACATTTCTCAGTATATTAGAAGCTGGAGTTGGAAGAGTCAGAGAAGAAATTAGCTTGCTTTTAGATCTGAATATGTGCACTGCACCGAGTTCAGTATACTCAGGAGTCAAATAGATCAACTACAATAATTTGTGGCCAAGACAAAGGATTTAAGCACAGTATATATGTCTTTACATTTGACATCCCTAATCTGCCTTCTGTTTTGCAGATTTTAAAATGACACCAGTGAGAAGATGACAATATGGCTATCATTCTGTGATTCTGTGATCTTCAGGTATAAAATAGAGGGCTTACGAAATTTAAAAGGTAGACAAAATGAAAAGTATGGAGAGTCCTTCTTACCATGCAAGGAATTTTTCAGGACCTTCTTGCTTTTTGATGCAATATGAATTTCTACAATACATTTTTAGGAGAATAACATAAAACATAGATGAATGATTGCATTTTCATCCTTTTGATGAGCCATTTAATGAAGTGTATGCTCTTTCATACTTGACATCAAAAAGACAACTGCTGGAGTTCTTCACATATACATTAAATGAATTTTTGTGTTAGTAGGTATAATCATCTAAGCAAAAGAATGCTACTCTTATATCAACTGGTTTACAGCTGATATAGACTGTCTAGTACTAGTGTTTACTCACTACAGTAAAATGAAAATGTATATGGAAGTTCTGCAGCCCCTGTCCCTTCTGCTTCCCAGTCCCAAATGAAAGGGAACAAGATCTCCCTTTCTGGAAGTTAGATTAAGTTTTTAATAACTTAAAGAATAAAAGCCTAGTTATCTGTGGTACCAGTAAAGGGTAGTAACTAAAGGTGTTGGAGAACGTTAAAGCTAATGAAAGCAGTGTTAGAGTTGGGCTTATCCATTTGTTGCTCTGCCAATGCTAATATTTCTGCAGCCCTTGAAACATGTAAAGCAGAGAGGCTGATATGGAGAGAGAGAGCACCATAGACTGAACTTATGTAGTCCACTGCTTCCACCCCTCTGAACTTTTTCTATTCCCTCTGACCTCCCAGAATTAAGGGTGGTTTATTTGTGAGACGTGAAATAGGGAGTGTCTGGTTTGTCAATGTGTGGATACAATAATTTGACTCCATTTAACACATCTTGTATTTGAAGATTCATTTGAACATAACTGCAGTTATTCTTATTCATTATTTGGATATTCTGTTGGTAGTTAAAAAGAAAGATAATTTTCCTAATCTGTTCTGTGCAGGGAGTAGCGCTGACTGGGAGAATGGCTATGCCTTAAAATACTTAATAGCTAGGCATTCAAAGACTTCATGGCTACTGGTCACCCTCAGACTGTTCACATCATAGACTGACAGGTCCAAAGCAAATCTTCATAATACCAAAAGCATACTGGTTTTACTGATAATCATATCTAGACTTTCTCTCAGCCCATATGCACACTGTGGAATTATTTTTTTAAAAATAACTACTGAGAGAGAAAGCTCTGTTTTGTTTCAGAAAAAAATAAAATTATGTTCTCTAGTCTCTTTATAATGATCTGATATACAAAAGCTCTTTTAAAATTCTTTTTCTTTTTCATCTCCAGTGGCAGGCTCAGCTGAAGCAGAACTCTCAAACAACACAGGATACTGATCTGCAGATACACCATTTTTCCGAACTAAACTGAAGGCTGGCTTGCATTGAGTTGCAAGTGAGTGAGTAAGCACAACCACTAGTGCTAGTACACGATTTGTTCCTGCTGTTGTCCCAGGAAACATCAGAAATACTTTTTTTTTTTTTTAAGTATTGGGATTATATTAATGCATTCGTATTGTCACTTATTAATTGCTAATCTGTAGCTATAGCTTCAGTTCCGAAATCTAATGACTGCTTTCCCAAAGTGATAACAGTAAGAGGGTATATAGCCAAAAAATGCCTTTTGAACCATGCTCGTAAATGACGCAGATGATTGTTATTGCTTGGGTATATGTTGCCCAATTTTCTTAAGTCTAATTTCACCTCCTCTCACCGTGACAGTACATTTTGTGTATATATGTGTATATATATATTTTTTTAATGTAAGAAATTCTGAAATGTTAAGCTGAAGACTAGTGCTAGTTGCAGTGTTCAAAGCTTTGAGCTTCCCATGGACCTTAGACTGACAGGTGGCTTTGCAAGAGTTTTGAAATATATTGTTGAAGATTTAAAAATAGTTTTATACCAGAAGGCAAATATACAGTAGCTTCTTCTGTGAAGCTTATCTTTCAATTGCCAATAAATAGTGTATGGCTCAGGGATTTTTTTATATAGTTTGGCCTATTTATTCTGTTATACCTGAAAGGATTGCTTTCATATGCTATTGAGATGAGCTGCCACTCTGGAAGGTCATTATATCGTAATGAATTATCATATTTTCTTATCCCAGATACTGAAGAATAGGTTTCTCAGTCTGCAGTGCTATCAATAGGGGTCTGTGGTGAGAGGTCAGTGCAGGAAGTGCTTCAGGTAAGGGGCTGTAATCTGTGAGGCACAGGCAGCCAGTAGACCTTTCTTTTTATCAGCAAGGCAGCTATCTCCTGGGAGGTTGCCATATTTTTATCACAGAGTAGACTTTAAAACATATCTTTTTCCTGTGACTTTCTACTGGTAACTTCATTGGGAAGGGTGACATTTAAAGCTTTGCATCATTTTCTATATTTTTGTTTGTGATATTTTTCTCCTCCTCTCCGTCACTTTTTAAATTTATTTTTTTAATAAGCACTCTAGATGAATGTTCTCTGAGGGGAAAAAAGATTTGAGAGAAAAGCACAGGTTTCTTCCCTCCCCCACCCCCCCCGGAAGATTATATCATATAACAACCATTTGCAACTACAATGATCTCTAATTGAAGACTTTGTTTACCTCATGTTTCACTTTCTAAGGGTAAATGACTACTCAGTGAATAAGGTGTCTAGCTTGAACTGAATTGAAAATTAAGGTGAATCTTGCAGAGCCAGGTCTTTGGATTGTGTATTGGTTGGAGTTTATTATTCAATGTAGGTGAAATAGCTTTTTTTAAATATGTGTCCTGAAGAAAGTCTGTGGTATTAAAAAATGGCAACTAATACACAGATAACTGAAAGTGAATTGTATGTGGATTCCTCTTACACAAAACTCTTTGAATGCTGGCAATAACACAATAATTCTGTTAAATAAGCTGAAGAGCAGTTAATGAGCAGTGGGATGGTCAGCTATGACCTGAAGGCATAATTCTGTAAGACAAATGCACATGGACTTTGAAAACTGGTAAGATGGTACTCTGCAAAGCAAAAAACTCCCCCCCTCTTACCACTTTACGATAACATTACTTGTTTGATTGTTGTCATTCATCTTTTGCATTGTATGGAAAAAGTAGTTCTAGTGGAGATAAAATACCTTAGAAATTACCTACCCTTTCTTTTTTATAAGTTAAAGCTATTTATCCTTATATTATACTTCCATACAAAATCCTTTCTGTCTGAGAGATGAGCCACATCCCAGCTAATCCATAGGGCTCAATTTTCAAGGGGAAGGCCAAGGGAAATTTCTGTGGGTAATCTGCCTTATGGTATTACAAGACAGAAACTGAATGGGCTGCAGAGGTCCTGCCAAAGCTGAAGTTCATCAGGTTTCTTCTGTTCTGAGTTAATTATCTGATTTAGGAAATAAGCTGGAGAAAAAAAAAAAAACAAATCACGTTCAGCTTGTTTAGATATCACCTACAAATGTAGTTAATTTTATACGGGTTAAACGTGGTTGTAAGATGCCAAAAAAGTAGATGATGCATAAAACAGGCCTTCCAGAAAATAATTCTACAGTAAATTGTAATTTCTCATAACAAGGCTATATGTAAACTACACAATGAGGCAAAGTCATGCCCATATTGAACTTTTAAGTAACATGCCAAACCTGTTATTATTACTTCATTATGCGCGATTCCCATCTTTCCTACATAATTCCATTGTTTGCCACTTTAAAAATATGCTATTTTCTGTATTAAAAAAAAAATAAAAATCTTGAAGGTCAAGAAAAGTATTACTATGTGTATATACTGCATGTAAACTGAATTATTTGTATTGTCCTTCTGGTTTTACAGAATAACAGCAGGATTAAGATTTAAAGATCCATAGATGGTTCCCAGAGCACACATTAGAGAATTGGTGTGATAAACAGAGAAGAGTCTGTTTACATTTTAACTTCTTCTTCCTCTTTGGTGTTGGTAAGTTTTAAAAATTTTAATGTGGGATTTATTATCTAATCTAAGGAGGTGCGTTTTTGTTGTCTCACTGCATGAGAATGAATGAGAGCCTAAGAAAGTGTGGCTAGAGAGGAGAAAGTGCTGGTCACTGCAACCACTTTGAAATTATTCCTGGTAAGCTCCATGCATCCTGGTAGATAGAAGCTTGATTTTCATGTCATTTGGCTATTTATGTAATAAAGATTAAAGGCACATTTTAACAAACATTTGGTTTCTAAACTTGCTTATTAAAAGGAAACAATGGCCTTTTTCCCCATGTGATATTTTAATATAATGGAAATAATCAGAATGAGCAATCATTTTTTGAGCAGGTGCTTAGCATCATTACCCTGTATTAGGAAATGTAAAGACATGATATATAAAAATGAATCTCTGGTGTCACGTACCTTCTAGTAAATGAAAAATAATTTCACTCCTGTCAGTTGAGGTGACATTAAATTAGTGCAAATAAGATCAGAATCAGGCCCCGAGACTGTGCAATATATTGAAGAAGAGATAGTAAAGTGTATTATCTATCATTAAATTAATTTTGTATTTCCCCAAACTACTCTTATTGGCTTCAAGTACAATGAATGTATTTTAAATATAAATATCAAATTACAAACCTGAGTACACTTCGTTTGTGTAAACCATAAGTTAGAACTTGCTTTCACTGTTAGAAGTGGCATTAGCAAGGTATTTAAATAAAGAAAAAATTATGATAGGGTTACTAAAGAAAAACATTAGCAAAATATAAACCACTAGAAGACCTTGCATTAAGGAAATAATGTACAATAGTAAGATGTGCTGATAAGGAAATAATGTACAATGGCAACAGGTACTGAAAATCCTTGCTAATTGTTGTGTTTAATGTGCATTCTACAAAGATACACTGTAAACTGTTGAAGGCCAAAACCAAATTATTTTCTTTTTGAATGAAATTCAAAGACAACAATCCTTAAAATAATTTTGATGTAAAATACATAGCCATGCAGAAGTTTATACTCTTAGATTTGGTCTTGTTGTCAGCATGTCTCTATGAATGAATGTTCTTGATTATTGCTTGCTCAATTGAATACAATTTTTATATTTGATGTATGCCTGTAGTTGACAGATACGAAGTTTACATCTATTAATAGTTTCTAAGTCCCACAGACTCTAACAACTCTGGTCTTGAACTACTAGCCATGCAATTAATTATTTTTCTGTAGTAATTGCAAGCCTCAACATATTTTGCTGTTTTTTAATCAGAAACTGTTTCCAAATTAAGGATTCTTGATCAGACTTTATGCCTGTGCTTTGTGCTCCCCAAGAAATTAATCTTCATAGAAAATGATCAAGTAAATGTATGTGTGCTCTGAAATCCATGTAGCTCAGAAGTTAAGGTGCTTCCTTGTGTGAAAAGTTGCACCCCAGATTAGTCTGACACACAAAAACATTCACCATCACTTTCCCTGTCCAGAACTGCTTGGGCAAGGTGGTGTTGACTGAACAACTTTTCTCTCAAAATGGAGTTTTGACTGTGCAGCCAAGGTCTCAGTGCAGCCTCACATAAGGTAGTTTTTTCCTCATACTCCCGTGACAAGGTGCTAGATCAATGGTTGTAATTAGGAAATCAACACATTCTAATTCTGGAAAGCAAGTAGCATTCTTAGCACAAACCTTTACTTGAGGAAAAAACACCCACACTATGCTATAGTTCCCAGCAGCCTTCGAGAGAACACTTTAAAGGTGGCGGAGCCAAGATAAATGCAAATAAAAGAAAACACTTTGAATGCATGTTTCAAGCAAAATATTTCAAAGTTCTGTCAATAAAAAGCCAATAGACTTCCATTATCCCATCACTTCACAATTGTAAATCTGTGCAAGAGCTTATTTAAAAAAACCCAAACAAACCACAAACCCAAAACCCAACCAAAACCACCTCCTCTGAGGAGTTACCACCCAAGCAGTACTAGCAGCAGCTGTCTGGGAGTTCAATAGTTTGGGTGAAGAATTAAAGAAATCCTGCAACTTTTGAATCACTTCACACAAAGGTAATTGCAGATGACCTGAGCAAGGTCCCACCTTGAACAAAATGGAGAAAAGTCACAGCAATGGGCTGAGGCAGGTTCTGTTTCCCAGTGTCACATCTGGCAGGACCAAGTTAACTATCTTGGGTTTTAAGCCATTGGTGAAGGGAAGAAAACACAGAAAAATCTACATAGTTCTTGCTAATCAGATGATAGAAGATGGTATGAGAAAGCAAGGCTAAAGAACAACCTGGAAGGCAATCAGAGGAAAGACCTTTCATTAAGGTAGATGCTCTGACTTTTGAAAAAGAAAGTTCAGGTCCCCTTTTGTCCCAAGTGCTGTGTGACCCTGTGCAATGGCAAGATCTTCCAAGGAGATCAGTCAGCAATACAGAAACTACTAACCTGGGGAATCATAAATATTCTAAAAAGCATTGTTAGAGAGCATTTATTTTTCTTGTGTTCCCATGACTGATAGGGTTATCTCCTCCAAGTCTACTTTTGCAGTTATACGCTGTGACATCTAAGAATTGTAGAGAAAAAGTGGCATCCTTCACACAAGATGCACTTTCAGGCTCTTCTAACTACACTCATAATAAGACTTCATCCAAGTTAAAATAGCATCCCGTAAGTGAGACCATATCAACAAAGAAGCCATTCTTCTGTTATCTTAGAAAAATGATGGATTCAAAGGTACTAGTTCAGCTAGGATACTAATTGGGTATTTTGCAATCCTCTAAGTGATAGTCTATAACCATCAGAAGATACAGTGTTCCTCTAAATGTGCTTGGAGATACTACTTCTATTAGCATACAAAAGCTGAAAAAATAAAAGCAAATGTCATAGGAAAATATTTCATGCATAAAATAGCTGTTTGTATTGCGTAGCTGCACTTGGTGTTGCTTTCCAAATGTGTCTGCACAGGGTACTGAAAGTTACAAATCTGTTTGTGTAATAACAGATTCCTCCCTCTTCAATATGCAGAGAAAGCAAGGTACAAATCTCAGGTTTATGGATCTTGGGTATCGTAACGTTGAGTGTAACGTCTCTAAAATCCCACTGAGACAGATCTCAATTCCTTATTTCCCCAAGTAGAAGATGCACTGTACCTAGAGTATTTATTGTGGGAGACAATATTGTGGAAACGCTGGACACGATGAAAGGACTTCAGATCTAGTGCTTGTTGTTGGTTGCTGCAGAAACAGGGAGAAACAGCCTCTCAAAAGGGAAAACAGGGAATGCTCAAAATCCCTTTGGACTTTTTGCCTCAGGTTAGGGTTTAGTATGAACACTTTTAAGGTGAAGGCAGATGCGTAACATAAATTTCCTCCCAGTCGAGAACTAGCTTGAAAAAGGGAATTATTGATTACTGATTAAATGCTAATACCAGGCTAAATGTAATTTATTCAAGTGGTAGCTATGCCGTTAATGAACAGAAACATTACTATACCTGAAATTTACAGGAGAAGGTAAAAAGTAAAGTTCAAGCTCAGGACGGTTTTATTATTTGAAGATAATTTTTATTCAAAATAGTAGATGAAAACTCTGAGATTCCATTTTTAATATTGTGTTGTTATGAATCTGTATTTTGTCAGAATATAGGAAAGAATTGGTATCACAAACAGATTGTTTACTGATCAACCTGCCACGGGTGTGGGGCCATGCAGGGCAGGACCATCTGCAGAGCCCAGGGAAGGGGTTTGGGTGCGCTCCCTGGTTTGGCATGAGGGAACCCTTGGGGTGGGACTGGGAACCCAAGAACTGCCCAGATCATGAGCCCTTCAGGGGGAGTAAGCCAGCCTTGAAAGGAAGAGAAGAGCAGCTGACTTGCTGGCAGTGTGTTATTTAGGGGAAATTTGAAGGTTTTGTGAGAATCACAAAACAGTCAAACACAGCTCAAAAAGGTCAAGGAACTTGAGGCAGCAAAGACAACGCTTCCCTGTGGCACTAAAACTTGGAAATTTTTGCAGATGACTTTTACCTCTCTGAAAAGAAAGGCTGGTAATGAATCTGCAGACATGAGCTTAATGATCCCAGTGTGAAAGGACTCCTGGAAAATGATTTCTTCTTTAGTTGTCTGCTTCTATCCAACACTTTAGAAACACATAAACAATTTACAGCAACAAAGGGCTTTTTTTTTTCCCTGACCTGAAAGTAATAATTGCTGCATTTGGTTTATGGTTTTTTTTTTGGAGAAAAAAAAAAAAAAAAGGTTCCGCTTAGAGCAGAGGACATTCAGAGCCAAAGGAGATCAGTGACAGATGGTCACTGAATGACCATGCAAAGTCATAACATCAGAGATCCTGGAAAGGACTCTGGTCCAGGGAATGAGTGGCACGGCACAGTTTCCAAAACTTAAGTAGATACTTTTGAAATATAACTCTTAACATCACTCTGAAGTATTTTTTAAACTCCTCAATATTGTGCCTGCAGGGGAAGCTATTTTTTTGTGTTGGCGGTGATTTCAGGAATGAATTTTGGCAAGCTCAGCTGAGTTCCCTCACTGCACAGTACATGGTCATGTTCATTATTATTATTATTATTATATGAAATACTATACATTCTGTGCAGAATTAAATTTGATCAAATTTTGAAATTAATTCAAATTCCTGTAATACCCAGGTGTGTTCTGGAACCAGATTTTTCTTGGTAATTAGTCCACCACTCCTTGATGGTTAATTTTTTCCATTTTATACACAACTCTTAATGCATTTTATATTACTACTTTTAGAATGGAAAATATTTAGCAGCACAATAAATGGGCCTTCTAGGTTTTTGAGTTTTTGTTTTTAGGTTTTTGTTAGAGGGCAAGAAACCACAGCAATGGACCACAAAGATTCCCTCCAGCTCACTAAGTGCTCTGCTCCTGAAGAAGCAGCATACCTTTCCAATCTCCAGGGCTGAAGCTCTGGAGAGTTTTGAGTGTTACAAGTTTCTAATCTTTTATTCTGCTTTACTTATCTGGCAATACATATTCATGAAGAAGGTCATTATATCAGCACCCAGTAGTGTGGCTGCAGTTTCAAGCAGTGGCACTCAACACTTAACAGCCAAACTCACAGAAGAACATTGCAGAACTGAATGCTGAGGTAGTTAGAAGAAAGCAATTTTCTGAAACCTAATGAAACCAAAAAAGTTTTCACTTACATTATTGGGCTACCGGGGGGGGGGGGACAACTTATTTGAGTCTGTCTTCCTACAGATTTTAAAATGCCATTTTGCCTTGAGAGTGCTCTGGCAGGGTGCTGCATAATGTATTTTTCAGACGCAAGAGGAGTGTTGCAGAGCGTGAGTGAGGACAGTGGGCTGAACGTCACAGCTTCAGATAGTCTGGTCTCCAAATTTCAGCAAAGAGTGGGCTGGAACAACACTGCAAGGATCAGGTTTGTTCTGCTACAGCTGGGGAGGCTTGAGGTATTGACAAGACACCTGATAACAGCAAAAAACTTTTGGTGCAAACCAAATCAATCACCAGGCCTGCTCTGGGTAACAATTTGGCACAGAATGGAGAATTTAGGAGAGGCTTCTGGAGTCTCCCTCAGACTGCCTGAGTCTGAAGGAGCTCTGCATGTCCCTGTATTATTCTAAACCTGTCTGCTGGTCCTTGATGCAAAAACATATAAATGCAACTTTGGGGCAATCCTCCAGTAAACTGTATGTCTCAAATACCTGAAAACACCAGCCACATTTAAATACCCTGCCTTACATCAATCTATTTGTATTCTCAGGACAGTGTAAAACTATTTTTCAAGTGATTTATATTTTCATGGTATTAAAATTATATGCAGAGTACTTAAATGCTAATATATGCTACCTAAAATGTTGCTAGCCTGGAGACAGCTTCCATACCTTCCCTGTACTTATCTGTATTCTGCCCATGATATTGATCTGAAGTTGTTCTCCCCTGAACATCACCTTCTTTGCTTTTGAGTCTGTGCCAAGTGACTGCTTCTGACACATCCTCTCTTGGCCTCCCTGCCCTTCCCTGGTGTTTAACTGAACAGGTTTAACTGAAGTACATTTGGAGGTCTCATGCCAGTGCCATGGAGCCATGTGCATGCTGCAAGCTCCACATTTGCCCATGGCAAACCTTGGGCTGCCAAACCCAGAGCCACCCTGGCTCACATCCCTGGTGCTGCTGCCAGGCCAGGGGAGCTCCTTTGGGTCCAGATGGCCTCATGCTGGCATGATGCAGAGGGTGAATTTTACATAACTGTTCATTCCTGTTTGTTTTTTTGGGGTTTTCTGGGGTTTTGTTTGTTTGTTTGTTTGTTTGTGTTTTTTGCAGCCTCTGTTGCCAGAAAAATGAACTTCTAGTGGTTCTAAAATGGCAACTTAGTTTTCAGTCTTTTTTTAAAGGAAGAAGTAATCTTCCTCAGCTAAGATAGCTTTTACTAGAATATTCTTAATATACAACAATGATGGCATTCAGTGAGTTAAAACCACCACCTTCTAGAGACGATTAAAAATTCAGTAACCTTGGCAACAAAATAAAAAGTGATACTGGTTTAGTTGTTTAAAATGAGGAACATACACCCTTACATGTGTGAACATATTCTTAACAGATTGGTTTGGGTTGTTTTTATTTTCCTAATCATATGGCTCAAACCCACATTTCCTCCTCTTGCTTCCTTAAACATTCCAGTATTAGAAAATACTATTTTTTTCTTCATATAAAACCTGGCCTACATCACAGAATGACATCTGGTCAGGGAAAAAAAAAAAAAAAAATCAAAATCTTCTCTCTGAAACAGATCAAGAAAATGCCCAGAAAGTGGTGCAGGAGCTTACAGACACTCTTGTCAACTGACAAGAAACAGAAAATAAAAGTATACACTCAGGCAAACTGAGTAGTCACTCATGATTATTTTAATATCAAATCTTTTTTAAAGAGTGTATAAACTTCCTCTCTTCCAGTTGGTGCTTTTCAGAAGTCTAGATTTGCATTTTAAAAGGCTAAAAAGTGCATGAAGAGGTAGATAGTATGTATTTCAAGTTAGGCATCAAGAACAGAACTATTCCCTTCAAAGCTGAAGTCTGGTACCACTCCAGAAGCTGAGCTGTATGTTAAGAGACAAGTTGGTGAGTTTGGACAGTGCTCCTGAATATGGAAATATCTGGGAATAGTGGGAAAAGTCTGGATGGATGTGTGCCCCAGCACCCAGTGGCACCGAGGTCGCTGGTGCTCTGCACCTCCGCAGGGCTGTGCAATTGAAAATTGCTCTTGTATTTGGCTGCCTGAGTTTGCGTGTGTGCATTTGCTTTTGCAAACTGCACCAAGCTATTCCCCCCATTCATTTAAGGGGCTTGAAGCAGTAAGTTCAGGCTATCTAACAGCAACCTACAAAAAGTGCTGTATGTTTTCTTTTTTTAAGTTTGTGAAATAATTTGTTTCCCCAAGCTAGTGATAATATGGATTTAGAGCACAGCTTTCCCAGATTTATTTAATAAAAGGTTACCATTTTTCTTCCAGCAGAAATAAGCAGAGAAAGCTATTCTCCTCAACACAATGGAAGGTAGGATTATAGAATAAACACAAGGGAGATAAGAAAGGTGAATCAATTTAAATGACCTTTATTCAAGCTTCATTGAAACAAATGAATAAGAGGATTTATCTCCCAGAAAATAAAGCGGAAATAAGAAAATAATGACTAAATAGCAAACTAAAGGAAAAATTCTAATTATATTGAAAAAGATTTGCCAGGCTTTCTTAGTTTGAAATTAAAAATATCTAGGAGCATGTAAAAACATGTAAAAAATAAAGCTGAGCAAACATAATAAAACCAACTGGATAGCTAAGCTAGAAGCAGGATATAGTGCAGTGCTTGCAGCTGAGAAATGGCATTGCCTGTTTGCACCATTAACCTTCTAAAATTTAGTCCTCCTACCTTATGGATCAACTGTTTTAGAGATTAATTTGCTCTCTAATCCTGTGAAAGCCTGGTGTGGTTTATTTATTTCTCATATAGGACAGGACCCTAAATAATCTGTTGCAGAGCTAGGCAAAAAAAGTGACTGAGGGTTTAATGGGTCACAAACAGTAGGCGTGGGAATCAAGATTTGGAGGGTCAGGTAAACTCTGTCGTGGTGAATTGGAACCTCAGTCTGACATCTGATGGCCCATTTGTGCAAAGCAGAGGCATCCCTGAGGTGAGTTTCAAGTGTACAAATACCTGCTCCCCAGCCCAGATAGGGAGCCTGCGGTGTGTGCCTGGGCACAGTGAGCACCTTGCACAGCTCCTGGACATGTACCTGGAGCCTTTGCTGCTCCTGGATCCTGCTTCTGAGCATGCTGAACATTATCAGCCCTGCAACGATGGGCAAAATTTTATGTGGGCTTTTTTCCCAAAAGTAATTTTTTTTTTTTTTTCTCATATGTTTAAAAAAACCTGCACATTCAGGTATTCTGATGCCTTTTGTTTTTTTAGCTTAAAACTTACATCCTTGCCTCTTTTTGATATGGCAATCAACCAACTAAAACCATCAATTACAGAGTGATAAATTCCTGCCAGCGCACAGATCCTAGTGTAATAGATTGAAGCAAAGTGATGGAATTTGGCAGCTTTCCTTTCCTAGCAAGAGTATGTCAGTTGCTCCTAAATCCATCAAACCAGTGAGACAGTAATTAGTTAATTTAATGAGAAACAAAGGATTTTAGCCTGCAGAATTTACAGTACTAACAAGACAGGTTATTATTGGAAGCTATTGCCAATTAAAAACACTTCTGTCAGCCAACAAGAATATCGTCCCTTGATTAAAAAAAAAATGGTGCATCATTTATCATTATCACTATAGAGTTAGGCTAATGCTAGGAAAAAAAAATCCTATGCTTACACTAGTGTTGGCTACAGTTACAGAGTGCTTGTTTTGTCTTAAGAGCATTAATATGAATCACCTTTGCAAGCATTTTTGTAGGGTGCATTTGCATGGATGGTTTTGGTTGTTCTTGTTAATTATTTCTCCACCAGAGAGGAAAGTTCTGCTGGTGCCTGACTGCCATGGCTGACAGATAGCTACCGGGGCAATGTGGTGGGCAGGAGAAACAAGGCTTTGACTTGGAAAAGGCAAATTTGCTTCTCAGCAAAATGCGCCCAAGAAGTATCGGTTTCAGCTGAGGGGTTCAGCACAAGCTGAAGGTAGAGGAAAATTGTGTTGAACTTGCATGGTACTGGAGACTGTCTTTGCTATATCTCTAAGCACAATTAATTATTCTGAAGAGAAATCCTAAACCTGGCATTTAATTTAACTGCACAGAGACATAGCAACTACTGCTGGTAGCAGAAACAAGCAAAGAAACCAAAACTCCACTCGAGAAAAGAGCAGACTAAATAAAGCCAACCAGGAGGCAACTAAAGGAAAAATACAGCCCCTGAGCCTCTGTCCAGTCACTTGTGCTGTGCAGCGGCAGGTATAAAAGCATCTGAGACAGAGACGTCACACCCCCCTGCACCCCCGCCCAGATTTTGAAAGTGCAAAGGACCTCTGGTAAGTAAGCATGTTCTGCAGAGAAGTGGTTCCTGCAGTCCCAAGCAGTCAGAGCATAGCCAGGAGATACAAGGTGGTCTCCACACTGTTTGGGCTATTGGAAATATGTACAGAGTGACTCTGGCCCTTGCTTTTGTAGCCAGAGCTTGCAGCATGCTTTAAACACGAGCTGTGAGCAAAGAGGGTATGGGCCAGCAGTAATACTGCTCATCCCTGGAATTGTCTCTAATTCTGGCTTTCACTACAAAATTCATGGCTCCTTCTGTGGGTGATGTTGTTTATTCTCCAGCACCCATTTTTTGCAAATAATCTCAGCACTTCAGATGGCTTTAGGGAAGAAAGGTGAAGATGAGTAATATTTTGTGGCAAACCTTTTCTTATAATATAAATATTTAGAGGGGCATGAACTTCCTGAGGTATTTATTCAACAGCATCTTCAATTTACAGCCATCTCCAGAATCACTGCACGATATCCCCATCATACAAGTAGCAACTTACATGTAAATATAACAAGGTTGTCTCTTGTATTTCTGTTTGCTTACATAAAGTAGACATTTGATTATAAAAATAATGTGATTTATTTGGGGAATTAGTTGGCTGAGTACTTAAACAATTCCCCTACCAGAAAAATAAGAACTATTTAACTAAAAGAAGAGTTGATATCTTCTCTGAGGATGCTTTAAAAAATTATTTAAATCTTATAAATATTTAAAGACCTGTATAGAAGCTAAAGGAAAAAAACAAACAAAAACCAAACAAAACCAAAACGTGTTTATGAAAAAATAGCATCTCATCTTCTAAGCCAATTAGATAAAAAAGTAAATTCTATGTTGTAACTGTGTTTTGAAAATTACCTCTGTTGAACTAGATTGTATCTCTGCTGAGATACATACGGGATTTTGTTGAAAATAATGTGAATGTATTTCAGCTTAAACAGGTAAAGCTGATGCTGTAGGAACATCACATGGCCTTAAAGAGCCAATGTGAAGATGCAGGTTTCTCATCCTTCCCTTTCTTTCCTGCAAATAAAAGGCCTCAGCCAGTAGCCGATTCCTGCTCATTTTAAATTGTGATTTGCACAAAGAGGTGACCTTCATGGTCTCAAAGAGTAGGCATGATGTTTCTGGGGGGTTAAAGAGAAATTTAAATCTGATTAACTTTGTTACTAAAGCTGCTCAGAGTGTAATAATTTCTTTCTCCCTGAATGCTGGTGACTGAGTGGGTGCTTAAGTACATAATTACACAAACTATTCTGCA
The DNA here is from genome assembly GCF_000700745.2 of Antrostomus carolinensis. Taxonomy (NCBI): domain Eukaryota; kingdom Metazoa; phylum Chordata; class Aves; order Caprimulgiformes; family Caprimulgidae; genus Antrostomus; species Antrostomus carolinensis. The sequence continues at coordinate 129,457 of NW_010334951.1, forward strand.
TATGAAGGTGTGTAGGGTGGTGGTGTTTGTTTGGTTAGATAGGTCCTCACATGGTGTATCTTGACCACGAGTAAGCAAAGCTCCCCGATTTCTACAAAAGCTCAGCTTTTGTAGAAACAAAATGAACCTGAACACCTTCCACTTTTATCCTTTTTTTGGGTAAACAAACACCTATTTCATTATGGCTCTGTGTGCTAAATGCACCTTTTCCACTCAGTAATTAAGCTTGATCATGAAGACAAAAACATCATTTGCACATATTTTGAATTTAAAATATTAGTCTGATTTTGTTTACTTCAATTACAAAGCTGGTGTGCACCATGCCTAACTGAGAGGAGAAAAAAGCCCTTGTTACCGTAAGCCTTGAGTCTGTTGAAAGTTTAAGGTGATGGGAGTGGTGTGAGGTTTTTTTTAAATGTTGTTAGTGGTTTTGGTTTTTTTTAAATGCTCTGCTTTATTCTCACTGAATGAGTTGACAAATGTTAAGATGAAACCTCAGCTGAAGGAGATTCTGCAGAAATACTATCCCCCTAGCAACACTGTTACTATGCACAAGGAGTACATAAAACCTTATTCCCCCTAAAAGACTGTGTTTGAGAAGGAAATAAAATTTTATTTTATTTTTAAATAAAGATAAGATGCTTGCAAATGTTTCACATACCTCTAAATATACTGTAAGCACAGTCTGAATAGAAGCAGGATTCATAATATAAACTCAGAATAAAGACTGCGGCATGAAGCAGATAAGTAGTGGAACCACAGATACAGATCTTTTCTGTGAAAAGCGTATTTCCACCATGATGTGTTGGGAGAAACAGAGCATTTGATTTTGATTCCAGAGAAACAGAAGTAAAGAGGACAATAGCACCCACAAAGGGTACCTGCTGTAAGAATAGGAGAGGGCATGTGAATGGGGAAGGCTTGTGGCAGCCTAGTTATCGCCTAGGAGAGGCCTAGCCCCTGCAAAGAGAGATGGTGCACAAAAGACAGTCCTGCAAGGAAGCAAAGTGAATAGGAGAGGAAAATTAATCTTTTCAGTAGCCAGATGAAGGATGCACTCAGAATAATGTGCCTCTAGAAATAAATCCTCTATCTGCTCTCTCGGAAGCTTACTTAGGAACCACAGCTTACAGAGCATTAATGATTGCAGTGAGTTAATGAATTTGTGTTGGTGCAGTTTACAATTGACTAGCAAGAAGCATCCAGCATTTTTAAAAAAATTCTACTGTATCTTCCAAACTGTTGCTAAGGAAGACTTGCATCACTAGGAATCTCTAAGCAAATTCTTTGAGTATGTTGCTTTTAGTGATTGTATATTTTCTCTTTATTGGCCAAAGTGTTTGTGAATTGCTGTATGCTGCAGTGCATCTCTGTCACCTTGCTTACAGAAACAGTTTCAATAAGATGCATAGGATTATATCCTTATATGTTTGGTCACCAGAAACAAAGGGTTTCTTTCTGTTCCAACAGCACAAACGCACATATAAAGCAGACTGGACGGCTGAGAACATAACTATGGGACATCTGTGCTGCAAAAACTCTGGCTGATACCCTGGGAAGATGGACCAAAGCTCTGCTGCACTCACAGGCTCTTGGGCACTCCATCACCATGAAGTTGGCAGGGCTCTGGCACTGACTGGAGATACGCAGTGAGTTATTTTGATATTCAGAAATGGCCATTTTGCACCCTTGCCTTCCAAGGAAGCAAAGGTCCTAAATAGCTGCACAGTATGACCCTGGCACTGTGGTGCCCACCAGGGACATGTATCCAACAGGTTCACTAGCTTCTGCCACATCCCAGCAGCTCAGCCCCACTGCAGAGTGACAGAAGGAAGACTAACAAGCCTTAGGGAAAATGTCCTTATTTCCCTCTAAAAAAAATTTCCAGCAACAACCTCTCTGTAGCCTGTTTTACTTTCCCAGCTGAGCAGACCCAATGAAATTCTTTTGCTTTTGTACACCCACGTTCACAACGAGTCTCTCTAAAATGGCATTGTTCTCGCTTGAGACTGAGGTTACCAATTATACTGCATGTCTTGCATGGCAACTGTTTACAAGAAAATTACATTGTTTATATATTTTTGCTGCAGTTAACAAATTATCGTAAATGTCAAGTTGTTTGATACAGAAATAAGGGAGTTTACTGTATGCTTTAAAGCACTACAATTGTTGGTAAATTGCATTCGGCACAGAATTATAGACATTTAAACATCATTTGGAAGGAAAATACTTTCCCAAGGGATTAATCTGACATCATAAGCTATGAAAGTGAAGGCTTAGCAATTTATAAATGTCAGCAGAACAAAACCACCCCAAATTCTGAGCACGATTAGTCACGTGCAGTTAACAGTTTAACTAACAGTTGCACTGTACTGCTATTGATTTCTTATTGCTTCCCAAAATTAATTTGATAGGTTTTCATTTATCATTAATTGTGCTGTGAGCCTTGGAGGGCCTTGGGAGCATGGAGGAGGTCAGCCCATGGACTGGACCCAGTCCAGCAGTTTGCAGCATAATGATTAAAAGTGAGCCATATCTGTCATTCTGCATGTAAGAGCCATCCATAACCGTCATCCTTGTCCTCACTGCTGTCTTCTCTATCACCCTGGCAGCACATTTTATCAGCTAGGGCTATTAGGCACTTAAAAAAAAAATAAAAAAAAAAAAAAAAATCAGTGTTTTCTGTGTCTGGTTTGCAGGAGCTGTTCAGGGCAGCAATGAGCCGGCACCCATACCAGCACCCGCTCCTCTGCACAGCCACTGCTGGGAGGTAGGAGCATCAGTGCTTGTTAGTCCATCTCTCTCAGCTCCACAGGCAGGCTGGTGAATCCCAACAGCTTCAGATAACCCCCACCACCTCAGGAGTTTGTTGGTAGTACGGCTGTCTCACACTGACCAGCACCCTTTTTCCTGCAGGCTGAAAACTGCCTGGGAAGATTTTCTGCCCCATCTGGAAACCTGCCATACCACATGGCTGTATGTACTGCTGCTGCTTTCCCTCCCCCCCCTAATACTCTTTCCTAAACAATCCAGCTCTGGTGAGCAAAAGTGCTGCATTTTAATACCCTTTTTTTTTCTTCCTAGAGCTCCCTCTGCTCATGTAATGTGTATGAGAAGATATAGTCTCCTGGTCTGCCTGCAATCCCCACACGGTACCCAAGCCCAAGTGTGTTGTGGTGAACTGCCCATTGTTTTCAACTGCTGTGTATTTGGGAAAATGCCATCAGGACTTCACTTTGAATCAAACGTTTGGGTAAAGTATTTCAGGATTAGAAGGACAGAATATCCCTCCAATGAGGTCTTCAATTTGCCTTTGTTGATCTGGCCAAGCTCCAGAGGAGCAGCAGTCCACCAGCACTGCTATTCACAATGGGACTGACTGCTCTGCAGCCTCTCAGCAGACCTCCATCGCACTTCAGAGGCAAAAGGCCACAACAACATGCCTGTCACTGCTTCCTGACAATACAGTGCTGTGTTTCAGCAGACTGAGACTCTAGTCTCCTCCACAAGGTAATGTAGTGTCAGTACTTGATCCTTCTGATATAAATCCTTCTTTTTTCTAGAGTTAGACTGGTAAATCATAAATATTTGCTCTTGTCTTAGTAATGAGTATCAGTCAAAAATATCAGAAGTGCCTCCTTAGTGCTCTTGTCTGTATTAGCCCTATTTACTTGGAGTAGTAAACAGGGAATGGACAAGTCACACAAAATTGCACTACCAAACCATAACCCATCACTGTATCATCATCATACACACTTTCTGAGGCCGCAGTGTCTTTCTGTGCCTTTCAGCAGTGGATCCCTAGCCAGTGCAGAGGGAGCCTGACTATTAATTTTTATGACAATGTAGTATGATTTGCATTTGCTTCATACATATTACGTATTTCACACAGATAATAAGGGAAACAGTGTAAATACCCAAAGAAAGGGCAAAATGAGTTATAATACCCATTCAGGGATTCCAGAAAGAGAAAGAAAAACATAATTGTTAAGAAGTATTTGGGGGAAATCTGAAGCAGAGTTTTAACAAAAGTGACTGCAGAAACAGGAATTAGAATAGCCCCAAGAAAAGTGTTGTTTCCATGTATTTTCTCCCAACTAACTTGCAATTGAGAAGATAAACCTCCTATGCAGACTGACATTAAAAATGAAATTAAATAGGAAGAAGGAAAGGAGGAAGAATGTTCAAAATGAGGAAAATGTGAAAGAGGTGCATGCATTAAAAATTGTAAATCAGCACTCAAGTAACAGTGACAGGAGTATGATAACTAAATTGAAGGATTTTTTTCCCAACAACAGAATAATTTCAAGCATTTTTCACTGTGTCTTCTAATTTACATTAGAATATATTTTATCATTACAGGCTATGAAAAATGGCAGCAACAATTTTTCTTCAGCTAGCAGGACAGTCAGTGCTTGTGAAGGAAGACTGGTCTACAGCAACCCAAAGTCCACAAACAGCTGATGCCAACTTGCCGGTTCCTTTCAAGTCCCTATACTTCATGTACCTTTTCTACAGAGTGAACATTATATTTCTTATAATTGTGATGAGTAATTAGCTCATAACTTCAAAGAGCTTAAATAACAGAAGTGCCATGTCAAGGATACTTACTGTCATTATGGAGGAAGGAGAAGTATCATGCTTGAAGGACTTCAAAACAGGAACCTCATCATTTTAAAGCATTAAGGTAAGGAAGGCTGCTGTTCTCTAGCTTCTTTTCTCTGAGCTTTTTATATGGAATAAAATCTCATACATCAGATAGCATTTCATTATGTTTCATGGTAATGCTTGAGTCATATAACTTATTTTCTAATAAATCTTAGATTTGCCAGCCTAGCAGAGTATCAATAACATTACCTTTTAAAATACTGCTTTCAGCGTTGGATACACAGGGCTACATCTTTCACATGTTTTTTTTTTTTGCAGTTTATCAAAATGAAACATGACATCTACTGTAAATGATATTCCCATTTAGTGCTTAATGATACATCTGCTTTGTGTCATCCACAAATTCTGATAGTTTGCTAAACAGATATTTTGTTTAGTGACAACCTGTATGCCAAACTGAAGGTTTGTTAGCTTCAGCCTATCAGCAACGGAAGCTGGTGTAATTATGAGTTGGGTCTACAAGCTAAAATGGCTTAGTTATTACAGTAGAAAAAGGAGTTTACAAATACTGGATTTAACATTGTGCTGACTTCTGGAAAAAAGATCAGCTTTAAAATTTGAAGTGCCATCAAGTACTGTTATTGCTTTCCACTCAAAAGGGTAAAAATGGTGCTCTGTCAACAGTAACTCAACCCAGAAGCTACTACTATTGGGATGGAAAATGTAAGAGAGAACATAATATCTTTTGTTAGCTTCTGGTGTACTTGATAAGCCATGTGGACACGTTCAGAATTTCACGGGATTCAGGGGCAAAAGAGCATGGAAAAGCCTATTGCTCCAGTCCCCCAAATCCACGTCCTATTTAGCAGTCTCTAGGCTGGGCAGCACCCTCTCCTGTTCAATATGCAACTCAGCAGGGCTACATACCTGAGATTGAGGCAACCCATTTACCAGTTTTTTGATGGCAGAACATGCAAATTACAGTAGTCCAACAGCAAGGAAATTTTTGAAAGTTATGGTGTGGGGAAAAAAAAAAAAGGTTAAATCCAGTTTATTAATTTCTGTCTAAATTAACTTCATATTTTCTCCCCCCACCCCACCCCTTTTCTCTTCTTCTTAGACTCTAGGCTTTTTAAAATAAATTTTCTGAGCTTTGGCAGAAGCAGTGGGAATCTCAGTGGTGTAAATTAGCTGTTAACTCCATCAAGGCAATAATCTGAAGAAGTTAAATGTACGTGCTTTTGTTGTCATGTATACTTACTAAAAAACCAAAGTTAACTTGTGACTGGTATCCTGACTGCACATCCAAGACACATTGCTTATCTTGTTACATCTCACATGAATGGCTATTGTATTGCTTTCAAAATAATTCATAGATATTTTGATTCTATGGACAATTACACTAATTTGACTCTGACAAAGGGAGACCTTGACCTGTAAGAGTGAGGAAAAATCATTATTCTTCCTGAATTCAGTTACTTTCTAAGGCAATCACAAGCTTATTTGATCAAATAAGAAAGAACAGACTGTAAGTCCATATTTAAAATATGCTTATCACACACCATACATATGATATAGCTTTACATAATGATAAATAGGGTGATTTCTATGAACTAGCAATACAAGATTCCTATAGAATTAGTAAATATATTTCTATGTATTTAGAATATATATTTCTATATATTAGTGTATAGAAAATGTTAGCATAGATAAATGATGATTTCAAAAAGAATCGCAATGGGAGAAGTTCATGCCATGACCTAAAATGGAGTAAGTCTCATGGCCATGGTTACTTTGACCAGCCATAAATTAAAAAGCCAGGCTGTATCTGATCTGGTTTCAGCACCAAGCCACTAAATCTGCTCAGTCTGAGTGTTTAAAAGATCAGCAACTAGAAGCCTCTTTCTAATGTTAGTTTCAGAACCATCTGCCCTCCCCCTGAGCTTGTCCCTGGAGACTGCATGTCCATAATATTGGAAGGGAAGTTCCCCCTTCCTTGGCATACATTGTTTCCCTGACAAAAATCTGCAAACCACAGACAACCCAAAGTTAACTTCCATTTCCATTTTTAGCATCAAACCTCACTCAGCCAGGCCTCACTTTATATCACCAATTTTAGAGCTGCTTCACATGGTGGCAAATTATCCATCCTGTTACGCACTTACATTTATTAAAAAGTTATGATTTGATATCCCCAAAGTGGCTGTAGATTATTATAAACATTAACGGTTCAGGAATGGAAGTGGCCAATACTGTAACCACGTTCGAGGCCTCAGACCTCCTGGTCCACACCAAAAATTATGGCAATTTTTTTGCAGAGAACGGGCATCTACAATTCTGGAAAATAAGATGTACTAAGGAAAAGTAATGTGTACAGAAAGGGAAAAAAACCCTCCATTTTTAACCTCTGGAGAGAAGTTCTCCCAAGCTTTTGGCCAGTTCGGGGAGGGGATTACCTCCTTTCTCCATTCCACTCATGCTGAGGCTCAAACTTGGGAGCAGATGGCTCTCTGGCTGTCACTCAGAAACCTCACCTGCACAGTTCTCTGACAATGCATTGAGCTGTTAGAGGCTGACCGTGATCCCCAGCATCCTGGGGATGTGGACTTGTCAAAATAAAATTGACCTCTAAATGACAGTCCAAATATTAAGACATCTGAGGTACTACCGGGAGAAGCCAGAAAGTTGACTTAATGAGCCTTTCACCCGAGTTTCCAGCCTTTCCCATACTTACATCAGCCTGAAGGGAGAATGAGAGGCAAATCATTATTTTTGATCTTACCTGTCACTCAGTATATTTCCTCCTAAGAAAGCTGAGAGCTCAAGAGACACGCCCCAGGTACCATTTTTTGGCACCTGTCCCAAAGGGGAAAGTAGCAATCCATTATTCTGAAAGTTCAACATTTAATGAAAAATTCATTTTTTTAAATATTACCCCTTTTCTAAGTGAAAATTCTACAGCCACTTGAAAGATTATATCTAACCCTTACCTGAAGTCTCTAGTCCTGCAAACTTCTCTTTCTGTCATGATGATCCTTTTTTTCTTGACACCCACAGGAAGGCTGAGGATGAGGTGGTTGTGGTCAGTGCAGCCATTTTTACACACCCTGTCCCAGCCTTGGAGCTAAAAGCTGGCTCCTGTCCTTCCTCTCACCCGGGCCACCAAAATGATGTTCATTTCCTCATGCTGCTGCTGCTTTTGTCCCTGTAGTGACAATGATGGTTTAGTTGCCACCTGAATGTCATCACTCAGTCCCCACTCTCCTGACACTGCTCCAGCCCCATTGCTGCGTGCCAGGGCACAGGGATGCTGCTTGGAGCTGAACCACCATGATAACATTTCATTTGCCTTCGTTTTCCACTTGCTCTGCTCCAAAATGATTTTACTTCTTCCCCTTCAGCTCAGCTGCCAAATGAAGAAAAAAAAAAATAATAAACACGTTCACTACCTTAGACATGTCCAACATGACCCAAGTTCTTCACTGCATTTCTCAGACTCGTCCTGGAATTGCATGCAAACCTCTGTAGTTATTAAAGGCAATTCACTTCACACAGACAAAAATCTCCAACTCAGGAGCAGAAGTTACATTAAAAACTGTTTCACTGTGTAAAGCGCTTGATGAAAGGAAAATGCAATGGCCAAATTGCCTTCTCTCATCTGTATCCCTCCTTGGCCTGGCACAGACTCCATTGAGATGAATGGAAAGACTCCCATTGATGTCAATGGGCTGGGGATCAAGCTCTTGATGTCCATGCTTTGAGGGACTGAGCAAAAAAGCACCTTTGTACCGCATATATCTAGGTAATTTTAATTGTGGTAGTGCGAGATGAATGGGAAGACTCCCATTGATGTCAATGGGCTGGGGAATCAAGCTCTTGAGGTCCATGCTTTGAGGAACTGAGCAAAAAAGCACCTTTGTACCACATATATCTAGGTAATTTTAATTGTGGTAGTGGAGTGAAGCAGCACCTGCACCTAAAGGATGGAAAAGGGAAAGTTAACAAGGGGCTGTGAAGTGCCATGAGACAGGGGGACCCGCCTGCCAGTGAAAATAATGAGGAGTCTAGGAGATGTGTAATTTTTTTTAAGAGGATATTTAAAAGCTTAGACTCTGCCTCTTCTCTGTGTAAGTGCAGCACTGACTTTTATTAATGTGTGGCTCACTGGACATGTATGTCGTTCCTAACTGAGATGCAGTGGAGAACTGTGCTCCTCCCCAGCTCTCCTCATCCCCAGCCAGCAAACCAGCTTCTGTTGGACACTGGTCCCAACATCTCTGCTCCCAAGAACAGGATTTAACCAAAAACTCTCAGCCAGATGTACCTTTTCTCCTCTGAAAGACCCTCGCTCCTGCTTTCTCTGTGCTGAGAGTTTCCCTAGGGAGGCAGGGCAATATCTGCCTTCCACTCTCCTATGTGAATTGCTCCCACATACATTATCTCCAAGACTGGCTTCAGAGTGCTGCAAGTAAGATATGCCTGATGATATAGGGAGCACATGCCTGGAGGATTAGCAAGGGTTTCATACCATGGGGAGCTGTAACTACTGTAATTTTCCCTCAAGACAGGAGATTCAGTCTATCCTGCTGCTTTATCCTTAAAATAGCCTCTTTATTTTTCTGTTTGCAAACTAGTTCAATTTTCTGAAGATTAAATTCTCCCTACATTAATCATGGAGGCAATCAGCTTTCTTACAAGAAGTTTCTTTAACATTTCCCTCAGCTACAAACAAATCTAAGCTTTGAGAAGCTGTATTTTAGCAAGAATGCCTGGGAGTCTGAAATGCTCATACTCTTACTGGTATTACAGGTCACTGCCCTTCTCAGCATTTACCAAAGCTGAACAACTAAATAGCTTGTTATTTCTATTTAGAAATGCGTCTATGCTTGCACCCGCTAGTAACCCTAGTGCAGTAAAGAAAGATTAAACATTCAAGTAATTTAGCTTAGTTCCAGTTAATTTTCAATTAACGGGAGAAAATCCTCTCAGACATAATAGGCTATTTTAGGTTTGTTTTTAATTTCTTTGTCTGACAAAAGTAAGCATTTAGGCTTACAACTTAAAATCACCAATGCTGTTCACAATATAGTTTATTAAATTAAGAAACCTAAGAAAAATAAAATAGAAAATTAAAATACTGATTTTAAGGGTATTTTCCATTTTCAGGCTGTTTTAAACATAGTAAATACCCCAGAATTAATCCTATACAAAACATTTCAAGGAAGAAACTGTAGTATTATTATATAAAGATTTTATTTTCTCATCTGTAACCTTTCTATATGTTTAGTTACTGTACTTAGGAGTGTAAAACCCGCTCCTACCCAATTTGGCAATGTCAGCTTGTCTTCTCTCATGCCATTCTTGGCAGTCTTATCCACATTGAACTGAGAAGGCTTATCCAAATACCTGTCTTCCCTACCATCTGTGGCAAGAAGATGTCTTTTGAAGACATCTTCCTGACTTTACAGGTAAAGGGATTATAGGTCTGGGGAAACAAGTTGGCCGGCCAACATCTCCCATTGAGGTTGAACACTGTGATCAAACAAACGAACAAAAAAAGTCTCTTCACAAAACGATGTTAATTGTTAGGAAAGTCGGAGCTTCCTCTTTGTGTGGCAAATGAGGTCCAGCAGTTTCCACAGGCAGAAGATCAAAAAATATAAAGGTGAAGAAAAGGATCCTGACTTCAGGATTCTTGGGTGAAATCCCATATGAAAGGACACCTTTGAAAATTCACACATCTCAGTTTTGCTGGTTCTGATTTTCTGTTAGGGAATCCTTCTTCCCAAATGACTTTTTCCCCAAATCATTAAGACCTCAGAACCTGGCACTCCCCTCACGCCCAAGCTGCTAACTTTTATGCTTTTGTGTTTCTCCCTGTCTTTGAAAAGTTATAACCCATCTTTTTTTTTTTTTCTTTTTTTCTTCCCATAGAATCATTTTGTTTTCTGTAGTAAGACAGAAGCTATTGATGGGCACATATCAGTGGGCTGTATTTGGAAAGGTGGAATGGAAGAAACAGAACAAGAAAAAATAATGAAAAATGCAGAAAATCTTAGAGTGCTTTTAAGCTGCCTGATATACTTTTGATGTAAACAACTGTCAAGAACTTTGGTAAGGAGTGATGAGAAAGTTACAAAGGTATGAGGAACCAGCAGTGCAGTGGACAATTTGCATCTGTGAGAAACACAGGAAAAAAAGTGACACTATTCTCATTCAAATTGATTAAACAGAATTAAAAATGAATACTAGCACAAAACAAGTAAACATCATAGTCACCTTTCCTCCAGCAGTTCCTCTTGCCCTTGCGCAACAGAAGGAAAAAAAGTGTATCCAGCCCCTCAGAGACACAAATGCTCTGGTTCCAGGGGAACCTGTGTTTAGAAAATCAATTGAAGTGAAAAGGAGACTGATAAACATTTCAGAACAGCAGGGAGCTAATGATCCTTTTACATTCCAAAGACACCACAATTACAGTAATCTTTACAGAAGACTGAGAACCTACCCCAGCACCCCAGTGGAAACCTCTCAAGGGACTGAGCGCTCCTGACAAGCCAAGGTGCCATGACAAAGCTGTATCAGAGAGAAATGTAGGACAGCCACTACTCAGGGGTGAAAGGGAGGTCCATTTGGTGCCATGTTTAAGTTAAACTGATGCAACTTCTCCTTTCATAAGGTACTTTAGTCCTTTTCAGTTATTTTCTGACTCACCTGTACATTATTTTGGTGTCTTTGTACTTTGTCATCCTCCATTACAAAATAGAAAGAAGAGAAGCCAGAAAAATAACCACTCTGGGACTTGGCTGGCTACATCTAGGAAAAAAACCAAACCTCCTGCAGGTTGGTGTTTCCTACAGAAAGATGCTTCCATGCCTTGTAACTCAGCTTCTCTTCAGCACCTCCAGTCCCAGTTGAGTCTCTGATAAGGGAGCGCTGATAAGGTTCAGGCATGGAGTTGGCAGCCATAGGTTCCAGTCACACTCTCCCTGCCAGAAAGCTTCAGGAAACAAAAACATTATGATTTTCAACCAGTTTTCCATGACAGAAGTTTGATTTTTTTCTTTCCTTTAGCAAACCTGCTTAGTACTTTTCTTCTCTCTTGGCTGTTCTGGATAGATAAACCCCAGTGTGAATCACAGACTTCAGGATTTGCACCCAAGTCAGAAATTTTCCTCTAGTTTTCTAATTTTATCCATGTAGCTTTTTATTTTACTCACTTGTCCTGCATAGCTTGTTTATCTCCTAAAATCTTCCAGCCCACTTCTGTTTGCTTCGTGATTTGTCTCTTAGCACGTTGCTTTTCCACCTTCCTAAAAATAAAAAGTCTTAATTTTCTTATGGATTGCTCTACCACCCACCACTGCAACTTATAAAGACCTGTCACCATATTCAAGTGCCAATCTTCCTCAGTGAACAAGTATCATTCATTGGTGCTATACAACTTTCTGAAACCTCAGATTCTGCACTAGGTCTGATGGACCCAGGCTAGAATATGAAAATTTTGAAGGCAAGCTTGGATGGACTAGATTGGAAGTAGGCAGCATCTTCCTGGCACTATGTCCCACAAAATGTTTTTCCTATCTGCTGTCCCATGATCCACATTCACTCTTCACACAAGAATCTGTTCCTTTTTTTGCAATCACAGAAATGGAGTCCTGTAAATAAGCCTGACACTTTCTAGAAATTTGTGCAAGTAAGAGAAGTTTCTCAGGTGCTTGACATATGTTTTCCTCCTTATTCTAATTGCTCAGAACCTGCCTCCTCCCCCTCAAGCAAAACCAAAAAAACAGTGACAAACTTAGCCCAACAGGAATTTTTTCATATTGACTTCAAAGAAAAGCATCAAATATTAATTCAAAGCCTGAGTACTAAGCTGCCCCATTCTTGTTGAAAATATTTCAATTTAGTAACTATTTTACACAGTGATATTAATATAATTAACTGGAGCTTACTTTCTAACTTCCCCCCTCCCCACCAATGCTTCTATATAGGACAGCAGTTTAGCAGGCTGGTCTTCAAAGCACAGAATTAAATAGGTAGTTAACCTAGCTTAATGCTGAAACAATCCTATGCGCTTTTGTTATTGACTGAATAAAGACAGATTTGTAGAAATAGTTCCCTACAAAATAAGCAATTGCATTTAAGAACATTTGTCACTCTTTAAACATATAGGTCATAGAAACTGATTAAAATTATGGTGTCATATCTTTTTTCTCTGTATTTCTAACATAAATTAAGGTTTAAATACTAGGTTATTTTAAGCAATGATCAGGCTTAACTAGAATCCAGACTGATGCAGTTTGTCTTTCCTAATTGGAAAAAAAAAACCCAGAAAATCCTATGACAATCACCACTGCAAAGCCCAAGTGTTCTGCTTTTGAAAGGAAACAAAATGACTTCTCAGAAAAGAAGATGGGCATCTCAGCAGAACCATTTTAATCTGCAAAATAGCAAATTGCATGATTGAGTGGTTACGGCTCCGAAGCAGAATTTACACAGTGAGGACTTCTGGGAACAGCCAGGTCACGCTCTGAATCCAGAGCCCAACTACTGGGACAGGGGCAGTTTTTCAGTTAAAGATTCTTTAAAAAAACCCCCTTCGAATCTGAGACCAAAATCTTAATTTTTCATTTGTAAGAGGATTTTCTATGATTTTCTGATCGGTTTTCTCACTTGAAACCTCCTCATGAGTTTCCATCCTTTGACCTCTATTAGACTTTGCACATGGATTACATCTTCACCAAAATTTAACAATAGCAAATTTCATTACAAGTTTTAGGAGAAGAGACTTGAGGTTTCCTTTTACACAATAAAGAAAGTTCAAGATGGAAAAAGCCTGTCTGAGTCAAACAGTGCTCCTTTGTATATGAAGAATATAAGTCACATGTTACTCTTACGCAGGAAGAAATGTCTTTGAAGTAGTTCCATCAAAGTCAACAACTACACAGTAATAAAGAAAAAAATGAGCTGTTTATGTCTTCTTTTTTGTTTGTTTCTTGCCTTAATCTGAAAAAATAATAAAAATAATGTGACTTATCATTGTTCTTTGTGTATGTAAGGCATGACAAAACCATTAAAAAATATAGACCAAATAAAATTCTGATAAAAAATTTCAGAATTCTTTCATTTTCATGGAGTCAGTTTTGGCTTTTCATTTTCTTTCTTTTTTTTTTTTTTTTTTTAGAATTCACATTTTCCACTGTGGTCTTTTTTATTTGGTTTATTAGTATTTCTCATGTTACAAACAGAAATGACAGGGGTTCTGCTGCACTTTTGACATTTAGAATCAAAAACATATATTGAGTCAAAATAAGTGAAGCTCATGAGTTTCTCTCCATTTTGTTTTTTATGACATCACTGTGAGTTATAACTTCAAAGCAGCGGTGAACTATAACTTTGATGCAGTGGCTGTAAGAAACGCATGAATAAGGGGGAAAATCTCATGTAGAAAATTAAACTCAGAAGAGGACTGAATTAACTAAAATGAATTAAGTGTTTTCCCTGAGATGAGATTAAATTAATTTTTACGGAAAGAAATGGCAGGTGATTTTAAGTGTATAAATACAATGGTAAAAATGGAATGTGTTTTATTCTAGAACGTTCATTTAAAAAAAAAAATCAGGGTATTTAGAGCCTCAGGGTTTTTTTTTTTAATTATTCAAAATTAAATTACAATTATGATGTTGAGAAGAACAAAAAGATGAACAAGGGACGCATTTTGGCAGGGGTGGAAAGTAGCTGTGCCAAAGTTTCTGGACATAAAGATCATATAAGCAAATTTTAAACTGAGAAATATGCCTCTTCTAAGATCTGCAAAGTTCACCACTAATTTGTTTTCTCCTTCAGTTTTGGTTTGACAGTTGGGCTATCTTTCCTTTCTTTGCTCTATTATTTATGTGTTTACAGTTAAACATGGAGAAAGCACCTGGAATAGACTCTGCAATGCCTTCTGCTGTCTCTGTGGAGGATCACCCCAAACTGCCAATGGCTGAAACCTGGCTTTCATCGGCTGAACACAAATTTCCTTCTCCATGTAATTGTGGAGACAACCTTCCTACCTCAACAGGGCTGCTTAATTTTTTAAAAATCTACCTAGAAGCAAATTATCCCCAACACACTGTTTCAAGGCTTCATGCATGAAGGTACGTGTTTTCTATTAACAAAATATCTTTCTCCTGCAGAAAAGAAGTGTTCCATGTATTCTGTGAATTCAAATACACACTGAGCAAGTGGTTTCCCATGGTCCTTCATACCTTTTGACTCTATCTTGTATTATGCCCTTGAGAGCAGCTTTCCCAAAGCATTACTTCCACGGCAAGGTACCAGTGAGAACACTATCAAGTGCAAGCAGGAAGGTTACTGCATATGTCCCCAGAGCAGCCACACCAGCCCAGGACCTCATTTCATCCACCTGCACAAATGGTGAGCTGGCACCAGCTGAACCCCTGTACTCAGGGCTGGCTTCGGGGCACACTGAGGAGCACCAAGAGCAACTGCACAGCCACTGTGGTGGAGAACAGACTGAGAGAGACTTTCCCTGTTTCAAGTGTAGAAACTATTATTCCTCTGGATAAATCACAAATATACTCTTTAGAAATAGCACGAAGAAAAGCGTAGGTTACTGTGGTAAGAAGAAGACAAGCAATGGAAATGACAGTAAGTGATGTAACAGCCTAAAATCATGAGGGACCAGATAGCACATTTACATTGGTCATATCTTAATTTCTGAGGAATCTGTCCCTCCTAAGAGCTCGGCAACACTTGTAGTGCTTGGCATGCTGACCTAAATCAAATTGACTAGAGAAGTCAATTTGCTTTAGTTTGGGTAGGGAAAAGGGACACGTTTTCATATCACAAATCTCTCTGGGGATCTGAATTATCTTTCTTTCCTTGCAGTCATATGAAATATGTGTTCATCTCCTATGCCTGTGCTTGGTTAGTGGCTCCTGGGGGAAGGAAAAACATGTTCTTCTTCCTGCCTGGCTAGCATTTTAGGAGTCCCCAGAGGTGTTCCACTTCTGTGCATCCTCAGGAGGCAACTGCCGTGTGCAAGCATGAGTGAATCAGTCAAAGACACTGTGCAAAAGGAGGTGAACATTGTAAATGATCCTGTCATCATCACACACAGGTCCTGAGTGGCTTTTGCCAGGAAGATGCAAACATTATGGCTTTTGGAAGGAAACAGAGCCACAAAGCAGCCACACTGAAATACAAACACAACACCAGTCCCGCAGCAGGGGTGACAGCACAGCAGGAGCAGAAGGAACAGTGCAAATTTCACTGTCTCTTCTGAAGAAATATTTTAAAGGAAAAAGAAGAGGCAGAAATGTCAAGGAAGTGTCTTTTAATTATGATAGGGAGAAAGATTATAGCTATATCTACATGGAAGATGTAAAACCTATTTTGCAAAAGGAATTTTTAAAAATTTGACTTCAAGAACAAAAATATTACAAAGCCTCTCCCATTTCACGATTTTCTATAAATAAACTGAGATCAAGTTTTGTTTAAAAGCATAATGCTTCAGTGCAATATAACTGAAATAAGATTTGATTTCTAACATAAAGAATAATAAAAAAAAATTAGAAACCCCAAGAATCTCTTAATCCTAAATAGATCTAATAATGTCAAAATACAGCTTCCTACATCACCTTTCTGCCTCATCCTCCAGTTTTTATATCAGTGCCATATTTGCAAAGGTTATTGAGACTTCAGTGAAATTACCTCTTCTGATCAAAACAAAGGTTTCCCAGGGTTTCTGGGGCTCACTCCATCCCTGGTGGTAACTAGACATTATAAATAGACTGTGCCCTTTCACTTTTCCCTCTTGCTAACTAAAATGCAATCGATACCTCATCATCCTTTCTTCTGCACAGCAGCCCAGAGATTATTTAGCTTCAAACCACTGCTATTGAGACTGTCAGTGTGAAAGAAAACAGCAGGATTGTCCTGCACTAATGTGATTCTGTCCCTAATGTGATGGCCTGTGGAAATAGGTTGCCTCCGTCTCTTGTGCAATATTCAAACTGCATTCAAGCCTTTACCGATTCCTTCTTGTCTGTCCTGCAATTGTTTTCTATTGTTGTGGGAACTGAAGAGGCTCAATACTCCTTCAATAGTCCTTAACTGAAGATCTCCAAGAGTTACTTGGGAAGCTCATGTTCAGGAGGATCTCCTAGTGGGATCTACTGGGTGCATTTCTGACAGAGCTGTGGCAGAGGGAAGAAGGATTTCGGGGCCACATGCCTCCCTCATCGTGCCCAGAGGGGGAACATGGGAGAGGGCTCAGACTGTTTTTAGTAAGTTTTCTGTGATTTTCCCTTCACTGAAGACTAAGTGTTAATTTGGGGTGTGGGGATCAGTTTAACGCAGATCACTGTGTGTTGTTAGGAACAAGAGGAAGCACCCTTTCTGAATAGTTTACCCTTACCTAGTTCTTCTCAGTTTAGGGATCAAGAAGGAATTTCACAGGCACACTCTTGCTCAGTGCGATTCAAACTCTTTGTTAACGCCGCAAGATTTTCACTAAAGACTAGCTTTGTTGTGCTCCATCTTCACAAAGAACTGGCATTTCTGATGTTTGGTGCTATTCCACTTTCTGGCAGTTTCTGTGTTCTCCAAAACGTCTGCAAAACAGGCTCCTCTGATAGTGACCTCTGCAGGTCAGATCTTCTTGTCCATGGTGTGAAATATACTTGTAAGCTACCCAACTCAGAAGCATAAATTCATGCTCAGAGGACCTCAAAGTTTGCATGATGGCAATTAACACACTCTGCAAAGTTGTTGGCAACTGACAAATACATTTCATTTATACTGAAGTCTGAGAAACACATAATTAGCACCTCATATTAAAAAGAAAGCAGCATGCTGTTGACAGCAAGCCAGGAAGTTGATAAACACAACTTCCTCAAATTAAATTTTCCTGAAAAACCTAGATGAGGACATAAATTCTGAAGAGGCTGGTGTTAGCAGCTGTGCAGCACCATCGCAATTAAACTCCAAACCCTAACATTATCACTTACTCTTGCAATACATCTTTCCAGAAGATTTTCAAATTATATCAAGCAAATATAATGTTTCAGGTGGGGTGCCTCTGAGCAAGGGATGCTTTGCTAAAATAAACAACACTCAAAAAAGATGCATGCAAGTTGCTGAAAAACTCTTGTAATTCCAGAGTTGGTTGTCATTCATGTGTACTGCTCAATTAAAAATGCAGTGTGACTTTCTTTTTTTAGCTACATGGAAATGGAGCTTTTCAAAATAGGGATTCCTTTAACAGGTAGAGCATATTTAAAAAGAAAAAAAGAAGTGAACTCATGTGTTACACACTGTGGACTTCCCTGCTTCTTAGAGCCTGTGGCAAGCCTTGAAAGGCACAGGTTATGTGCCTCTGTGGCTCCTCTCAGTCCTGGCACTGTTACACCAGCTGGGTTAGTGCAGGAAGACCAAGAATGGAAGTTGCTTGTTCATGTTCTACACTAGGGACAAATGTTGACAACCCAGGGGCCTGAATCCTGACATCTGCTGTTCCTCAACCCATTTTCAATGTGGCACAACTCTCGCACACTCCACACTTCCTTTGGGGCTTATCCTGAGAAACCCACAATCCAATCTTCTACCATCTGGTCTGCTTTCTCCTCTCTTCCTTCTCTGTTCTCCCTGTTCCTTCTGCTTCCATAGTATAGGTTTTCTTCCCATGCATACCTCTTCCTCCTGTTACAATTTAATAATTGTTTCTCTCTAATTGTGTTTATTCTTTGATGTTCATATGCTTCTACTTTATTAGTCCTTTTCTCATGGTGCAGATGAGAAAAGGAAAAGGACTGACAGCCGCAGCAACTTCTAGGCCGCAGTAGCTTCTAGGTAATTATTATGTATTCTGTGCCAAGCTTGCCCTTGATAAATATTAAAAGACATACACATGTACGCTCATAAATCTGAAAGAAGCTGAAGGGACTGATTTCTAGAAGCACACCAGAAGGCTGCCTATTTTCTTTGGCTTGGTCCCAATTGCTGCTCCTAGTTATACCAATGTAAGATTATAGCGGGTGCAACTGCCCTGGCAGTAGGTTGCATTTCTTCCAAACCTGACAGGTGAAAGGAGTAAAAGAAATACCAAGAACAGAAACTCTCATTACCATTAAATCCAACAATCTTTGTGAGTGTCTCAGTATACCTGATATCATGGTGCAGCTCAGCAGTGATTGCACAGAACTGTCTGTTGGCAGTCTGTGCAAAGGGTGAAGAAGGATTTTTCATTTCATGCATCATTTGCAACTACCTTCAATAATTCAGCAAAGTCAATACATACCCTTGATGCAAAGTTAAGAGAAAAATCCTGAAGCACATAGACAAAAGTAAGTAATCCAGAGAGTGACCAAGTACAGTTAATTCCTTTTTTGCTTTGTTTCCCCCTCTTCTTTTGCTACATACTACATGAGAGTAGGTAATTTTTTGCACAACATTCATAACAGTCATGGAAATGTCTTGAAATACATGAGGAACCTACACACCCTGCATCCCATAGCCATTTCAAGGGACTTCGTAGTGCCAATATTTGTTCAGACCATCCAGGGTTCAAAATGTTCATTCCCCTGTGGCAGAGGTCAGAGAGTAGTCTTGGGAGAACATTAAATCCTCAACAGTAAGAAGAAACTGTTATTTAGACATGCTTCTTTACCCTTATGTCTGTTTCCCAAAATGGAGATAGAGCAGTTAGGAATAAAGGCGTAAGGCAGAAACCAGAAATCACTGCAGATTAACACCACAGCCCATAGTCCAAAGTCAAACAAGTCAAGACTGACTTCCTCAGGATGACAAAAGCTGCAAATCTGATACATGATATCCCATGCCTCATCTGACAAATTCTGGCTCCAATGGGGCATGCCACATAGCCATCCTAGAAGGTACAAAGGGCTGAATCAACAAACCCAGACCTCTTGTGAGACAAAGCATTTTTTTTTAGTTCTATGGATTTTTTTTTTTTTTTTTTAAATTCGGGAATGTAACCCTCAGCCTGATGTAGCATCGAGTAAATGGATAAAGTCTTGTGACCTCGATATACTGCATGGCTCTGCTGGGAAAATTATTAATGTTTCAGACTTAAAAAGGGAGATAATCATTCCATGAACACAACAAGTAACTCTAGAAACCTCACAAAATGCCTGTGGAGAAGAGGAGGAGTGTGTCTGGGACACACATCAGGCAGTGGGGTCATCAGGTCAATAAAGTACAACAGCATCTTACTCAAGAACCAGGTATACCTATTTTGGGAGCTGGACAACAGGAGTAGGACATTTGGTCTCATGCTGCAAGATCACTGTGGCTGCATTTATATGATAAAGCATATTACTTGCAGAAGTAACTGCCTCTTTGGCCACACCATTCCTCTTGGACATGGCACTGGGATGGGAACGCCAGACAGCGTTGGAGATGTGTTGTACTGCTCTTTGGTATCTGGAAGCCTGGACTGCAAAAGAAATAGCCACAAAAGGCACTACTATGTGGACAGAAGAATAAACTTTCTTACTCATCACAGCATTCCTTAATTATAAATTACTTTCATTCTCAACCTGCTTTCCAGGCACTGCTCATGAAACAAGTTCACAGCAGCCTCGTGTGTAAGGCAGCAAAGGCATTCGCTGCTGGGGCAATAAAAGGGAAAGCCTTGGTGAATCACTGCAAGCAAGAGGTGTGCTGGACTCAGAGACTGCTCGAGGAAAGACTCTTGGAGAAAAGCATAGGCAGTGTTCTGGGGTTCATTTTTCTCAAAGTTTTCTTTTGAGAGAGGTTCTCTTTCCTGATAAGAATTCAGATTTCTTTTGGCTCCTGCTCTATCCTCTTGCTTCAGCAGAACACAGCAAACACATTTCATTTCCTTTCCTGCCTAGTGGGATGCTGAGGAGATGTGATCTCTGAATTGGTATATGTTTCAGCTGGCCCATATTTGCAGCAAAATTTATGACACATGCCAGTGCCTCCACTAGCTGATTGGATACGGCCAGGGAAATGGAGAAAGCCTCAACTCACTGATCTTAAAAAAATGAACTTCACTTAAATGATGTATTGTTGTTTTGTAGCAAAAAGGAACACCTGGCTTGTACAGCAGGGAAAAAGAACAAAATGCAACATTCATAAAAATGACTGAAAAGGGACTAGAGAATACAGTTATTTTTGCTTCCACATGAGAGAACACGCCACGAAACAGTGTTTGCAATTATAATCTGGCATATCTGTTGCTTTTGTTTGGCTTGATTGCATTGGTATGTCCACTAATTCAGTTTTAATCTTCATTAACATCTCCTGTACTTTACAGAACAGATTCAGACTGTCTGATGCTTCCCATGTCACTTGGAAGAAGCATTAGGAAATTATTATTGCTTTTCTTATGACAGTAGATAATTACTTCTTCAGACATAAAAGTAATTTATATTGTATGAGTAGGATTTTTGTTTTGCTTATCCTATTGTACATCTTCAGTGCAGACGTGCTGGATATATTCTGAAATAAGTGAGAGTAGAATTGACTCTAGAAAAAAAGATTTTTGTATGTAGCTTCAGTGCAAAAAAGATTTGCAAATATTTTTAAGTAGCTTAGAGTTTAGAATGCTGGATATTTAATTCAGCTAAAAGGAGAGTTAACCCCAGTTGTAACTGGCCAGGGAGAAGCAGAGAGGCATGGGAAGAGAGTGAATGATAGGAGTGGACCCAAAGGTAATCCTTTATCTATTGAGCTACATTAAAGGATACAAACTGTGAGGTCTGCCTGTGTGTGCAGGTATCTGCAGGATAGATGAGATCTATATTTATGTGTACATACACAGAAGAAATATATAAAACAAGGGATACATTTTTAGCAACATGATATGTAATGCCACAACACACACTAATTTGCCTTTTCCTAAATGCTACAGAAAAGCAGATCCTGTAGCAGATTCACCATGAAGATATAGATGCCATATCATTCATTAAAGCCAAGCCACCCCTTTTCTAATAAGTAAACAAACACAGCTGACTCTGACTCTTATTTATATGTAGATTCCTGCACTCTGTACTGAGCAGTAAAAATTTTGAATAATTTTAATGCTTGACGAGTGTGTTATGAGATCCTAGCACCAACATGAATGAGGTTCCTGGGAGAGCGGAGGTACCTTATGGCTGTCCATTATAAGTGTGTAAATAAATAGTTCTGGCATACGAGCGCTGTAGATGTAGAGCTACTGCTTGGGAGCATTAATGCCTAGCAATCCTAATTGCAAATGAGCAGCTCCACCTAATTGGTCCAGCTGTATTAATATAATCAAAGTATACTCATCTTCACTGGGAAAACACGATGCCCGTTTAGGTCTATATTGTTCTTGGAGATATCACTTGAGCCTTTCTTGGGAAGCAGAATCCATTATGATGTATATCTTTTAAAGAATAATTACTTGCCAGTAAGTGCTGGTCCCAGAAGAAATACATTCTGAATTGATTAGCACTCAACCACCCATCCCTCCATAGACCTGGGGAGTTCTGTAATATCTTTTGTAACTTTTCAATTAGCTTTTGATTTGGGAGCCTTTCGGCCTCCTGCCGTGGATGGAATTGGCTGGTAGAATGCAGCGAGCAGCGTAAAGGTACTGTGGACCCTCTGTCTGGGTGTCAACAACAGGGTGAGGTGCCCATCACCACAGGTTTAAAAACTACTAAGATGGTATTTTCAAAATAACATGCAAATTAAACACTGTGGCTAAATACATGCCACTGCATGTGTCCCTTGGTTTTTAGTTTTAAACATTTGGTACCTGGGTTCCTCAATATTCTGATGCTTGGAGAGGGCAATGTCACTCTTGCAGAGGTAATTCACCAATTGCAAGCATTGCTGTTCTCCCATTTGCGTGCCTTCAGTTGAGTGATTCACTAAATAAGAGCAATTCCTGAGACTGCAGTAGATAATCCCACTCTGTGCATTAGTCTGACACTCAATATAAATCAGGTGGTGACCAAATGCCTGGCAGTCTGAGCTGTGGGGCCAGTTACCACAGTCAGTTTCAAAATGATCTGCCAACCACCAAATGAAATAAATTGGCTGGATAATTTATTCACGAAAAGTAATTCCACCAATTTTACTACTTACTCTCCTCCCCTCTCAAAATGGAAGTCCAGAAAAATCAGTGTATCAAGATATACTGTTTTTGAGAAGTATTATATGAGAAATGATCATCACAACATACCATCAACAAAGTTATGGAAGCACCTTGCATTTGTCTTCCCATAGAGAAAAGGAGCTGCTCATATGCAAATTACACAAAAATAAAATAACAATTATTTCTTAGTATTATAGAGAAAACCAAGACAATTTCAAGAGGCAATTTGAAAATAGGATGCTAGGCACACTGCTTCCATCAAACCAAAGATCAATTGTTTAACAAAGGCCTGGTGGTCAGACCAACAATTAACTGCTGTTTCATCCTAGTAACTATAGTGAGGAATTAAAAAAAAAAAATCAGTACAGGCAAAGAAAATTCCTGAACTGCCGATTCCAAAAGAGTTGCCTATTTCTGTCTTTTTGAAACAGCAACATGGTGTAGCAGCATTTTCAAGATAAAAGCCCATTTCTTTCAAAAGCAATACCAAATCTTCCATTAACTCTCGGAGAGAAGGAAAAAGGGCTACTATTTTACTTCTATTTTTATCTCTGTATTGGTTACAAGAGTTCGTAAAGTCCCTTTCAAATGTGAACAGATTTGTCTGGATATCATGATTCCTTCCTACAGTCTCCCTATGCTGTGGATGTGGGTAAGGATAATAGTCTGTGGGACTAAGAAACACTGCCCATGAAACCATCTCAGGGTGCTCTTTTATACAAACAGATTATCAGCAGAGCATCTTTGAAAGCAACTTCCTAATTTATTTTAAGTCAGGCTAATTTTGCCTCTGATGTTGTTTATTGATGAGAAAGATGCCTGCATGCATCAGAAGGCAAGTCTCTCTAGTGAAACACGCAGAACTGCAGTTTCGGCTCCAGGGAATGTTTCAGTGCTTGCTGATGCCCAGGAGATGCTGGACCTGATTTGCATTTCTCCTTGCTAACTCATGTCTCACTTGTACAAATTCTCTCACCTTCTTCAGAATAAAACAATTTGTGAGAAAATAAATGTGACCGAAACAGCTATGGATGAAGTTGGTCAGTATGGAAGACTAAAAAAATGAATAACAAAGAAGAGAGACACTGAGAGACACTGAATCTCCTACATCCTTGATCCTGAGGAAGAGTAACACCATGCTGCCTCCTCCTCAAAGCCGCATCTCCAAGAGCGACTGGCAGTAGCTGCCTCAGAGGAAGGACCTGGGCAGGTCAGGGGCAAGCACTGTCCAAGAAGCTGCAGCAGCACCAGTGGGTGACGGTGCTCTCTGGGGAGAGGACCCTGAGGCAGGGCAGCACACCATCCATGTGGGGATGACTCATGTCTCTATGCCACTTGATACAAAATTAACACTACCAGTGCACAGCTCAGGGTCTTACTTAACTGTAATCCACATTTGATTTTCTCGGAAAGGAATGATCATTTCCAGGAAAAAACTCCCCCACTCTGCCCTCAGCAGCTCAGGTCAGCTCTGAGAGAAGCAGGTCCACTACAAAGACAGCCTTTGGACTTCAGCCTGCTGGGGTAGGACACCTTCTGAAGAAGGACAGGGGCGTTGCTTTTGGCTTTTTTGAAGTGTTGCAGTGGTGATGAAACATAAAGCACAGGAATGGCACTACGTTTAGCAAATATCAGCTGTGCAGAGCCTCAGAAAATAATTTGCTATGAACTGGCAAATGGCACTACTGACCCCTTGCAAAAGGGCTGGAAATGAAAGGTTTATTTTTCACTTTATGTCATTGGTATCAATGTTCTCGGGGTACAACCTACCCTCTTCAGCTAACATGAGAACTCCGGAGGGGTAATGAAGGGCATTTGGCAGCTCTAGTTCCCTCTCCTCCCATCCTGCCCTGGCCAGCCTCCAGTTAGGAGCTGAGCTACCCTTTCTTTGGGACATTGTGGCCCAGTGATGGTTTTGGCCACTCACTCTTGTTGCAAAAAGGGCTTATTTTATAGGCCAAACAAACGACAAGGTGGCTGCGTGGCAATCCCTGACAGCAGTTATAAAGTGGTTTGTCTTTTTTAACAGCAGGGTGATGAAGATGTGTTTGGGGATGTTTCTTTCCATTTGAGAAAGAATTAACAACTTGCAAAGGCAGTACCTCATGGTGGAATTAGAAAAATATCAAACTCAAGATTTCACACAGAATGGGAAAACAATTGTTCCACTTCTGTCATGTAACTAAAAGCTCAATCTTGGAATAAAGACACCTGCTTTCATTCCAAACACTAAAATCACAAGAGCTCATGACAGCCTTGGGATCAGCAAATCCTTGTTTTTTTGTGGCAGTTGCCCCCCCCGGCCCCTCTTGTGGTCTGTGCAGTTGAATTGTTCCTTAGATTACTAGTGCTTTTCCAAGGAAAATACTAAAAGTGCAATAATCAAGATAACTTGTTCTACAAGCAGTGGCATGACGCTTTTTCTCTGTTTGGCATTCAGCTTCACAGCCTAATTAATTAGCATTTGTACAGCACTTTGAAAATATGAAATGCAATTGAAGTGGTAAGTGTTATTATTAATATTAGCAGCAGCACTATTTTGCTCTACTGAATGCATTTTCCAACAGACTTGCTATAGAAAAAAAATAGTCAAGCCAGCTGAACTGACACGCTATAAACTTGAAATGCACTTAGAGCTTCTTCTCCATATTTGATTACAGTAAGCCAAATAGCTGAAACATCTGCATAGCTGTGCAAATTTTTTTAGTCTATTAAAAAAAATTGAACCTCATATAGCACAATTTGTTCTGAATCTGTCAGTAAGGTAGATAGATATTGCTTTGCAGGACAATTTTGGGATTGTTTATGAAAAGGATTCTGAGATGCTGGAACGCTGTAGGCTACCTCTCATTTATATGTATCCAAATATGCCATCAAGAGAAAAACTGCTTCATGAGCTCTTGTAATTGTATCTTTCTCATTTAGCACAGAAACTGCTGATAGTTAAAAGGCACAAACACTTCTAAATCGGCAACTGATCCCTGTTGCCCTCGATTTAAAATATAGCTGAAACTTGTAAACGCAAGAGCTCCTGGGACACATCTTTCTTGATTTCCATTTTGGTAGCTGCTGGTTTTGGCAGTGACAAGAGGATATCTGGCCTTAACCTTCTGAATCAGTTTTATTTCAAAATCAATGACTTTTACCCCATGCTGGCTATTTGATACTCACATGCTTGCTAACACATGCATGGGTTAGTAGCTGTATTCAACATTTCCTCACCTAGCTGCTTATAACTAACACATTTTTATTTCCAAGCAAGACAAATTTTTCTGCTTGAGGTAATTTGCAGTAAGCAAGAGCTAACTAGCACTTGGCTGCCTTAGGCCAAGGAGAGACTGCAAATGACTGTGAGACTAAATCATTAACTTCTTGTGTCTTGCTTCTTGTGATGGCCCCAGTAGCTGTCAACAGAACAGGACACGCACCTGAGATGTCGCTAAGTCAGTGCCTGGGCTGACCTCAGGCAAACGTGATGCAGAAGAGGCAAGCTGAAGCTGCTGGGCTTTGTGCAGGAGCAGATAGGGAGCACGTGGGACATCTTTTCTGACAGTCCTGGTACAGGAGTGATACCCCTCTCTAAGGGCAGAGCTGGCCATTGACAGCAGGAACTCATTTTGGGGTCTGCTTTGGTACAGCAGAGTCCACACTTGCCTTCGTTTCACAGCGGGAAGCAGAACCCACAGACTTGCAAGAGATAAACCTCCTAAAGCCTCATCCAGCTCATGTATGCTACTGCAAGAGAAGGTACGATGAGACAGCAGGGGTCTGAACGGACACCTTTTTGGACATTTAAGGCTTGACCGTATTTAAATACTTTGCTTTTTGTGCTGTAAGAATTTTCCCGTGTATTGATTCCTACCTCATGGTGTATAATAGTTAATTAAAATAAAAATAATCAAAGTTCAAGTTTATGCTTCTCAGTTCCCTCCTAACACCAGTTGTTATTGCCATGCTGGTAGGAGAGGCGAATTTCATAGTTGCAAGGAACTAATAAATGCTGCTTAGTTCCACAACAAAGAAAATTGCGCACTAATGCAGAAAAAAAGTTAATAAGACTGGAAATCCTGATGCCACAAAAGTCACAGGGTCTGAGATTGTACCCTGGGCTGTAGGAAATGCCTGATGTAAGCAATGGCCAGGTATGTACCCCCAGGACAGTTGGGAGATGAGTCAAAGAAAAGCCAGACTTTTGGGGATGAGTCAGTTAATGGGGATAAGTCCAGGAAGCAGGAAACCTGGCAGCAGCTATTTCTCTAAAAGTCTTAAACAACTGATGGATCACTACAGACAGATAATGTCCCAAGAACAGCAATAACAAAACAAAGCAACCTTGAACTCTGAGGAGCTGACAATTTTCATTAAGAACATGGTATTCAGTTATAAAAATATTTTGTGGTCCTAGTTCTTTTAAGTGCTTCACCCTCCCCTTCCAAATCCCCCGACAGTGAAATAACACATCCCTTCAAGATGCATAATAGCAGAATAGAAAGATCTTTTGGATTTCAAAGCTGTGTGCTGCAGCGTGCAACCAATGCTAAACTGCTGATGAAGATTTGTCTGATAGTTTTGTGAATGCTGGGGATATTTCCAGAGCCAGAAGACCTATTAGAGAGGCTGATTCATAAAGTAAAGCCAGCTCCTTTATTCGTCTCATGTGCAGGGTTCAAAGGAAAGACCCCATGAAAATGTTACAAAGTGCTAATAATACAAACGTCATGAAAATGAAGGAAAAAGAGAAAATATTCAAGAAACAAAAAGCCTCCAGAAAAATCGCATAATAGAACACAAAGCCCACAAAGATGGTCTTTGAATACAAGATTGGCATGATACATCTTGAATCTTCAGTCATACAAAAATGTCTTTTTGCATATGAAAAGTCTTTGTAAATTTTGCTATCATCACTATAAGCCTCAGATGTATTTGCTTTGATTTAGTAAACAATAAAAAAGAAAGAAAAATCCTAAGTGTTTTCTACAGATGTGTAAAGATGCTTTTAAAAAAATGTTATTGCTCCTTTCCCCATAGCCATCCATGACTGCTCAGGTTTTTGTTTTTTCAATTTTCTTTTTTTTTAAATTTTTTTTAAAAAACTCAAACAACCCTGGACTCTTAGCCTAATTGACTCAGTGTTTCTTGGGAGAAAGAGGGGAGGGAGGGAGGAGAGGACAGAAGAGAAAGGAAGGTTAAAAAAACCTAAAACAACAAACAACAAAACAAACAGGGGCAACAAAGTATACTTAACAGGAGCTTAAGCATCCAACCAAATTAATAAATTCATAAAACAAAGCATCTGCTGCTTACAAATTCAGCCACGAGGAACTATTAAGTACATTTTTAAAAAGTACAGTTTTTGAAACAAGTAGAGAAAAGTGAGTTTTGTAGGCTCAGAGTTTTTCAAGGATCCAGTACTTTGAAAATTACTGACATTTTTAGTTGTTCAATATTTGTTTTCTGAGGAAATATGTTTGTATTTATTTGGTGTTTGAAAGAGGCATGAAAAGGCTGCCCAGAAGAAAGGCAGTTCAGTTTTATATTCCTTTACAGAAAATCTATAAAATCAGACCCTGAACTTCAAGTCCCAGCACAATCACACACCATGTCCCAGCAGTCAAAGACAGCAAGGGACCAACATCTCTCCTCCCCGAAGCAGCAGTGGCACCACCAGTTGCCTGTGTCCCTTGAGCCATGGGGTGCTCCAATCTGCCCCCCGCGCCTTCCACCTGCTTCTTGGTTCCAAAGTAAATGCCATGCTTGTGTAAGATACGAGGGGAGCTCTGAAATTCAGGCAGAGAGCAGCAAAAGTGTCCCATGTTTTCATTTTGCCCAAATACAATAGCCCTTACCTGAGAGGCCTTGCCTTTGGGGTGACAGAAGCTGGACCATAAGTACGGTCTGGTCAACCACACAAAGTAACTATTCTGCTTGTTTAATGTATTTTTGTGCCTTGATATGATATCTTCTAGCCTAAGCAGAGTTCAAGAAGCTCATTTAATTTTAAAGTATTTTATCCCTCTAACCAGAGCAATTTTTTCTTCAATTACCTTTAGCACAAATCTAATCTAGCAAACAAGAACAGCAACAAAATATGTCATTACAAATTATTTTTACAATTTTGCTGTTACTCTGATTTATTATGGTGTCAAGTTTTTCTAATTTTGTTTTTTGATTGCCCTTTTAGGAAAAAAATATGTCTTTGAATTTGCAACAATTGCCAGCAACACCTATGTAAATATTTGGATGTAAAGAGGCAATTTCAATAGCCATTTAAACAGGGTAAAATACCTGTTTAGATACATAGAGTAATGAACTCAGGTCTGTTTACCAATGGTTTACAAAAAATAATGCAATGCTCTACAAGACTATTACAACGGCTGATAGCCAGCATTTAAAGCGGGATAAATATTTTCTGGCAAGGTCATTAAAGGAATCAATGCTGGGAATTTAGTCTTTCATCACAGAACTATACACATAATCACCAGGCAACAAACAATATGCTGGCAATGACCATTTTTTTCTTTCTTTAGGAGATACAGGCGTATCTACATTTGCAAACATTATAGTGCAAGAGCAAAGGGTCTGTGGAGGTAAATAGCTCACGCTGTGGACTCAGTGTCCACTGGATTTATGTTTAGGCTGTGCATTTCTGCCTGGGTTTATCTGGACCTCAGATATGGATGAGTGCTGTTCAGGGATGGCAGGGCATTACCTGCCCTCCTGGAGGTCACCTCACTCCAAAAGGGAGCCAGGTGCAGCAGCCCTGGCTGCCTCGTGAGGTGAGCCAGACTGGGCAAGAGGAAACAATCCCACAATTTTCCTTCAAAAGCACCATCTTGATCCAAAACCAAACAGGAAGGAAAGTGCACCTGCTTACAAAGCTAACCCTGCCCAGCACTGCAGTGCCCAGGCGTGATGGGAGAGCTGCCTCCATGGATGTCAGCAGCATCCGGCTCCGTGTTGGTTCCTGGCCCCTGATGGAGGAAGCAAAGCCCTGTGGGACCCGAGCAGCCTCATGGTGGCAGGTACTTTGCTCCCTCCTTCCAGACATGCACAGGGATGGAGGGTCATATGCACCTCCAGCACGTTCCCCATGCTTGGTTTCTCACGCAGCCTGATGTGCCACCCACAGTACACTGAACATTTTTTGGGGCTCAGGGTGGGTGGGTTAACCAGACTGGCACTAAGCTCCTATTGCCCCCAATGTGACCACCAGACTAGAAGCATCTCCCCTCAGGCTAAACACAAACATTTAAATAAAATAGAGACTTTCATTGCTGGACAGCATCCACTAGAGGTATACATGCAGCTTTGAGGTTTTTTTCTGGCCTTGATTCCTGTTGTATCTTGCCACAACTACAATAAAAATAATATAGTGACTTCCAATTCAGATCCGGAAGAAATACAGAATGCATAAAACCAGATATATTACTTTTTCTTGAGATATAAACTTTGGTTTAAAAATGGATAATGATAAATTGAAAATATTTCAATGACTGATGGTGACTGCTTTCAAATTTTACCCCACAGGAAAAGTTTTTAAATATAGTATAGAATATACAGTGAGGAAGGGGAGAAGGCAGCCATGGAAAGCTCCAGGAAATGGCTGCTTCCTCTGAGGGCAACAGCACATAGCAAGTACTACCCCTGAATCACATGCAATGCTTTCAGGAAAGTGCTTTTCTAAAGTTTATCTCTCCAAGGCCCTGTATTATTTTACCCTTACAGCTGCCATTTTGCCAGCTTCCAAACTCTTCCAGCTTTATGCTGCCATTCAGCTCAGCATAACCATGCGCAACAAGGTTTCCCAACTTTTCCAGTACGCGGCTTCCAGCTCACTCCAGTTAACTGTTCAAGTAAAATAAAGCAAAATAAAAGAACCTCCCATGATTTCTTTAGAGTTTTAAGTTATTTAATCTGCATGATGGCAAAAGCCAACGAAGAGGAATGCTGTGCTGATTGCTAAAATAAATGTGAAACACTTGCAGTGAATTGCCAGTAAAAAGCAACTCTATTCAATTAAACAAAATCTGGTAATAACTTTTTGGTGACTTTATCGAGGTCTCTTTGTATCAAATAGAAGATCTTTGCTTTGAAATACTGATGAACACGATTAATAGAATCAGCTGGAGGTTGAATTTCTTTATTAAGAAATTCCTTTGATTTTATCAGGGCTAAAAATCAAAGCTGAAGTCCTATTTCAGAGAATTCTTTGTGTTTCTATTTTTAAAATTAAATTCAAATAACACTTATCAAAATTTTATTTCAAGTGCTGTTTTCTTCCTCAGACTTGCAGAGGCAGTTCCTAACTATCCAAGTTCAGTAAATAAGTCGTATAAACAGTGACAGATAGTTTCCTGATGAATATAAATATTTTACATTCAGATAGCTTCTTTTATTTCTACCCAGGTATATCAAGGTCATGTTATTCTGTGTTTGTTCATAAAACATTTGTTACTAGTCACATGGGAGGAATATTGGTAAGATAATACTAGTGTCCTTCCAGCAGAAAGAAAAAACAAAAAACCTATAAAGCGTCTCAAGCACTCGAGGGTTTTTCCTTTGTTTATTCCCTAAGTGAAAACATGGGGTTAGAAGCCATGTTTCTTGACTATACTTGTTTTCCTTAAATCAGATGAACACAAAGGCTTTAGGAAATGTTCTTGTTGAAAATTATTCATCTCCAGTCATCCTTCATGCTCTGAAAGTTGAAACACGTGAGAGAAAAAGGGTGACAGAAGGCCAGGGCATACATATAACTTCTCTTTCAGATTCAGAAAAAGCGTTTGGTGAAGTAAAACAGTCTTTCATATCCCACTTCTTGGTGATAAATCAGTTGTCCTACAAACATCCTTAATTAGGCAAAATTTTTTACTTCATAAGCAGACACCATGAACAGAAGGTACCACGTTCTCCAAGGTTCATATGTGCAAAAGCAATTTAGTAGCTCTTCACATTCAATAAAGACTGTCTTTAATAAACTCATATACCCATGAAAAAGTATTTACTCATATGGGCACATCACAGTCACAATTTCTAAAAATTCATAGAATAAAAAGTTAAAAAGTAACTGGATAGATTCTTTATCAAGCAACAAGAAAACCTGAGGGAACTGTAGGCTATGGATTTTTACCGCTAGTCTAACGCTGACTTTTAACTGCTAAGCGGTAGGAGGGTACCTTCTGTTTGTGAGCCAAAAGCCAACTGTCCTGCTTAGGCCTGCGAGCTAGGGAATTGTAGATTTTGCACAGCACAAAGCCTTGGGATGAAGCATCATATCCTTTTGCAGTTAAAAATAATAATAATAAACAACGCAGAACCAGGTTTCCAGTTATCTTCTGTTAAAGCTCAAATACTAGTCAGTGGATGGAAGTTTCTACTCACTTTTTAACCTGATACTCAGCTTCCCAAAGGGAGGTTCAGCATCTCCAGTATTTGTTGCCCTCAAGGCAGAGAGGCCCCAAGATGCCTCTTGTCCCTTCCAATTAAGTTACCTGCTGTGCTCCTCACATATATGCAAGGAAATCAGTTAAAACCACCTCTCTTCTCTGCCGCTTTTATGTTGCTCTCTGAGTAGACATCATGCAGAGAGGGCCATATGTTGGCCCTTTTTCACTAAACTCAGTTTAATGCCCCAGTCTTTTCTTAAAATACACTGAACAGAAACAGTGTAGAGGACATTTGGAAATGCCTGCTGGCAAAGTGGGAGTGTTTGATCCCCTTTCGCTTCGCACCAGGTGTGCGTGTGTGATAGCGATGTCACTCCAAATTACAGATTTCTTTAAGGACAGTTTGTTGGAGTGGGGACGTCACATTTTCCTCCCTTTGCAGTGGTGTTCTTGTAAAATAAATATACATGTCATGCATAGGCTCTGAAATTTAGCAGCATTGCCTATGATCTGGATGCTGTTAAACAGAAGAAAACAGGTAGAGGCAATGAACATGGAAATATTTAATTATTTTTGCTTTTCAAAAACTGATCAGACCTTTGAATAAAGTTTTCCTTGTAACTTTTTCAGCTATAGCTTGTAGACAGTGATGATGAGCCTGGCAATGAGCCTTCTGCATCTTGCTTAAAGAGAAACAGAATATTCACATGTATTTAAATGTACTGTATGCTACTAAGATGACCTGAAGGTATTGGGGTTTTTTTCTCCTAACTAGAGGAACTAAGCCCTGGTGAACATATATAATGCCAGACTTGATAGGCTGGTGGTTTGGGGTTTTTTTAATCACAATTCCACTAGTGAGAGTGAAATGAACTTTGAAGAAAATAATTTCATTCCAAAATGATATAATTTGTTGTTTTGAGGGAGAAAAAGCAAAAGAAAGCATAATTGTTATGAGTCCTATTACGACATAATGTGACCCAACACATCATAAATTACATAATCATGAAATGGAGTTATGAGTTGGGCACTGCATTTGACATGAACAATCAATCAGGCCTTCTCTGCAAGTACCATATTAGCAAAGCAAACACTCTGGAAAAGCTGGGATTTAAATTTACTGAGAAACAGCTGCAGCATCTCAGACACATTTTTTTTTTAAGCTAGACTACAGGCAAGCTGTAGCAGTGGTTTCTAATGCCATGATTTGAACTTGACAGTCAACTGCCAGGTAAAATGAGAGGAGATTACCTTTTGGCAACTGCCCTTTCCATTTCCTAAACTAAATGACCTTCAACCAGAGCATCAGTGAAAATCACAGCAGTCTAATCTTAAATGTGAACCCTGTGGTGAAAGAGCAGTGGTTCATATTATAAGTAGAATGCATAAATGCTGTGAATCATCATCAGATTAGATGAAAAATGGCACTGTGTTCAAAAAGAGCAGCTATTACACAAAGAAATGTAATAGAAAAAGGCTTAACAATGTCATAGAGACAGGCTAATGGGCTTGCCCATTTCTTTCAGATTCCTGAAGATATTGTTTCCCTTGTTCACCTTCTCAATGCAGATAATTCTCTACAGATTATCTTTTCATCTGCATTAATTAAAAAAAAATGCATGCATTGGCTGCTACTTAAAAGAAAAAGCAATCATTTTAATTTTCATATGTTAGCTTTGCATCTTCCTCCAATGATCACCTGTACCTCCTCCACAATGTACAGCATACAAGTTGAAATAATGACATCCTTCTTGCAGTTCTCCTGAGTGTCAGCTACAGACAACAGTCACGCAGTTTTACCTGCTTGCAAATTAGTTTTAGGGATTTCACCTGCCATCCTGCTTTCATCAATTGTTTCTGGGTAGTAGAAATTTCTGGGTATCCCTGTTCAGCCTGAAGTAGAGGAGGGCTCATCCTCTCAGTCCTCCAATCTCTGCTTCACTATGGGGCACCTAAGCCCTTCATAGTTGCTGGAAATTTTCAGTCAGCCAGAAATCACTTTTCATGTTGCTGAATTATAACCCATCTGCTGTGCAACGAGGCAGCAGTTGATTACACTTGTTGCAGTAACTGCAAAAAGCTCACACATTATGTGTTTGTGGAGACCAAGCCTCTATGATTTCCCCTCTGTAACCACTGTCACCAAGGTTGGTGATGCCCTGCCCCCTTTCAGGTGATAGGTATGGCTTGTGTATAACAGCCTCGACTAGCAGACCTGATCCTAGTTAGCCAAGAAGTCTTGATCCTACGGCTGCCCTGAGCAGTTAACCAGGGGTAGCCATCTGCATCGTTGCTTTTACAAGAACGGTTCATTCTTTTTCCAAGTTAAATGATCCCTGTACCTTTGGGGAGTTTGGGTTTGAAAGGCAAAGCAGCAAGCAGTGCTGGTTCTGCGCTGCATCCCAAAGCATCCCAGCAGCTGGTGTGCAGCAGGGCCTCTCCACTCTGCCCTCCCTCCTCAGATGTACACCTGTCAGCATCTGCCTCCTGCCTGCTACAGCTCTGCGGCAAGGAGAGTGCTCATCCCCTGTGCCAGGGGAACAAATGTCCTTGTCCTTGTGTGTCCCTACAAACACATCGACTTCCCATCCTTTAGTTGGAGTGTGAGTGAGTTTCTCATGTGAAGGGCAGCAGTGGATACCTGAGTGGCAGTTACTAAAAGTAAGAGAAACACGGGGCTGCCTTCTGTTCCTGACTCTCTGCTGAATACAAATAAAATAAAATTTTAAAAATGGATAGGAGTTTATTCCAAAGCTTAACTTGCAACAGCACGTTAATGACCAAATTAAGACTGAACAGAGAACATGGCAAATCAGCAAAATGCTAATGATGCCACTGAAAGATATAAAGACCAAGGATGCCTGTTCTGTGTGTGGTTTAGTGATAGACACATTGACAGAAGCAATACCAAGCAAAGATTGATGGTTCTTTCTAATGTGACTTTAAATGTCTGATTTTTTTTTTTTTTTGTAGGAGTTTTCTGTCTCTGCTCTATGAAGTACAATCTTTGTTGTTTCTGTACAATGTAATTTACTTTAAGTGCCCCAGCACAGAAGACAAAACTTTTGCAAAGTCAATCACAGCCTAGCACGGGTCATCACTGGAAACCAAACTGTGTGGAAGATTTTCTGATACTGACTGTATTTCTGGGGAAATGCCATTGCATGGAAAGGGCTGGTGGGAGCTGGGAAGCTCCTTACATTTCCCACCCCTCTCTGCCACTCTCCAGAAAGGTCAGTCACAAATCTGTGCTAAGGCAGGTTTGAAATGGGATGAGGATTCCCACAGAGTCAAAGCAGCACTGTGAAAGCATTAAAAGATGGGAAAGTCCCGGCGCAAGACTGTTCAAAGCACATCCGTAGTTTGCTGTGAACCTGCATCTATCAAGCTGTTCTTTGACATTACAAAACCAATGCACTGTTTCAATTTTGCACCGCAAGCAACTGAGAGCACAGCTACTTATCTCTGCACCATCAAGCATTTTTGAGTTAATGGCATGACATCTTCTACTTGGCACCTGATCTGATGCCATGCTGATTATACACTTGAGATGAAAGCTCCTTCTGTGAGATTGCTGATTTCTTTAATGCAGGTCACTATATCATGGTCAGCCAGTGCATTACTTTCTAATCCACTAGGTACACAAGCTTTCCAGTATTCAGAGCAGCTCTTGCCCAGGTGCTGCTGAATACTTGGAGGAATTCAAGTTTCAATAGATTCATAGAGAAGCATCAAACAGCAGAAAAAGGTGGCAGTAATTCCTTGCCCAGTACCCCGGTACAGTAGCACTGGAATACTAGTAGCAACCCTTTTTGCTTGGAAAGCGGTGAAGCAGTAGGGAAGGTTCAGCGTGGAAAGGAATAAAAGGCCGGAGAAAAACAATTCAGAATATTCATGTACCTATGGTTATCTTGCTTGCACATGGAGCGATGGCTGATTACGTGTGCTCGAGCCCCTGCTCCTCTACAGCAGCACCCGCCTTCTCCAGACACTTCAGACCTGCAACCGTGACAGTCCCTGTCACTTGCGGCGACACCCATTAGATCACCTAATTAAGATGATTTCACCAATTTGTTTGACCCAAACTGAAGTGAGACAGGAATTTTGGTCTCTCTCGCACCCAGCTGGATTAAAAACAGCAACCTGGTGTCAGGCAAAAATCCTTTAGCTGCACATAATTGTGGCACTACAGGACTCACTTTGCACCAAGTCACATAAGTGCTTTATTTGTAGGACAAAGGAGGAATGCAAAAAGCTTTACTTCCACATACTGATTCCCTGAGAAAATTACCTCCTAGTACTTCTTTATTTTCTTTGAAAGGTATTACACATATTTTTCTTCATTACAAAAGGCTAAATCTTTGTATCCTCCCAGCTTCAGTTAAACTCTCCAGTGCGGCAAAAGATAAAGGATGTTCAGAAATTAAAATATGTGACTTGTATAAATACATAATGAAACAATTGGCAAAACATTAATATCCCTACTGATAGAATACAGAATTCTAAGTCCCTTTAAGAAAACTAAACATTTAGTTTCTGCAGAACAGAAAGCTCCTAAGAGGCTTAACAACATTAAGAGAAGAAAATAAACTATTGTTAACTTAATTTACTTTTAAAAAAAAGTTAATCCTGCAAGTCATTTATATTTTTCTGACTCAAAGGTGCTACTATGATTCACTTTCATTCTCAACTCCTTTTCAGTATAATGAAGTTTAGATGTGCCTATGAGATTGTTGATTTATCAAGCTGTAAATTGCATGTTCTTCATTTTTACAGACCAATCACTTAAAATCTTTGTGATGATGATCTGTGCTGGGAACGAGTCTATTTTTTTTTTTTTCCCCTCTTTTTGGGAAACCAGAAGAAACCATATGGCAAAACTACACACAAGCCTACCATAACTGTTCCAAAAAGCACAGGGGACTTTTCTCTTGCTATCTTTTAGTTTTTTTAGCAATGGTAAGAGTTGTCAAATCCACTTTTTCTATACTGTTGCTGAAAACATTACTAGCTTTTCCAAGGATACTTCATCTGAGCAGTGATTTTGGCTTGAATTTTTTTGGCTTACGAAGACCCACAACCTACCAAATGTAACTCTTTTTGCTTTTTACTGACAGAAATCTCTACTAGTGATCATGGACTTTGTAATATTTCAAAGCGTGAAATATCACTACAAGATGGATATTCAAACTT
The DNA here is from genome assembly GCF_000700745.2 of Antrostomus carolinensis. Taxonomy (NCBI): domain Eukaryota; kingdom Metazoa; phylum Chordata; class Aves; order Caprimulgiformes; family Caprimulgidae; genus Antrostomus; species Antrostomus carolinensis. The sequence goes on from NW_010334951.1 coordinate 166,768, forward strand.
GGTTTGTGGCAACAGGCTTCAAAGAGGGGAAAATATTTTTTGTACTGTTAGATTCACTGCTGCTCACCACTTACAGGTCAGCTGGAATAAACATCTAATTTGTCCACATCATGAATTGAAATCGTAAATTAAATAGCTTCCTATTTGCTTCATCTTAAGTTACCCATAAAGACTCAGAAATGTATTATATTCAAACACAAATTTCTCAAGCTATCCACAATACCTTTTAAGAGACATCAAAAGATACTTCACAAATGGCACTTCACTTTTTAGAGAGGAATGAAATATATTCAGTAGAATAATTTGCTGAGTCTCAGTTCAGAAAAATCAGCATCAACAGACAAAAGCCATTACTACCACCCAACAGACGTGCTTCATCTAAGCACTGTCTTGTATATCTTTGGTAAATCTCCTTCCCTCATGTCATAGCCCAGCACCTCTACACTCCAATTTTTAGTTGTTTTTTTTTTTTTTCCTAAATGTCTGCTCTGATTAAAGTGTCACAAAAGCCCTAAGGGCTTTGTTAGCTATCCAGACATTAATTAGGATCAAAAAAACTCTCAACACCCCACATGGGAGATTGGAAATATACCTCCTCACAAGAATCTGTCTTCCTGTCCTCCTGTGCAGAACACGCCCTGTTGCATGCAGGCACATGCTCCTATGTTTTGCTCACTGAACCAGATTGTGCATGTGAGTGATATGCAGGTCCTGAGTTACTTCATGAATAACTTGGAAAAGCAACTCAGAAAAGAAATAAAATCATGCTTCTGGAAGCCATATGTGAGTATAAGGATCTATTGCCACTAACAACTGCTTCCTCAAGATGAGTGGTGCAATACTTTAAAAGCACTCAGTAGGTTGATCTAACCTAAAAACATCACCTGGCTGGGATACGTGAGCCACTATCACACGGACCATCACATGCAGCACGGTCCATTAGGGATCTCTCCTCAGGCTCTGCACCTCGGGACCAATGATCATGAGAAGTTGGGGGCTTTTCCTGGTGCCAGACTTAGCACGAATCCTATTTACATGGTGAGCAAGACACACTGGGATGCGACGCTGCTTTTCTGACCTCTGGACAGTCATCTTGAAGGTCCCCATTTGCTAATTTATCCTGTTCCACAGGGAAAATGTACTTGGCAATACATCTTGCTCTTATCTCACAATTTCACTTCTTCCCTTCCTCTTATCTTACAGAAATTGCCCTAAAACTTAGATCATTTCAGCAACACTTTTACAGCAAGTGTAAGACAGAGAGAGAGGAAAGGAATGAGGCTTATTACAGTCTAAGTGCCACAAATTCTGGCTTTTGATTTATTTTTATACTTCTGCAACAGAAGCCAAAAGGGAAAAAGTTGGTAAAAAAGATTTTAATATGGAGTGTTTCAAAAGGCAAGCGAGACATAATCTAAATAAAAATTAAAAATGAAGCAAAGATATTGTGTTGATAAATAAGGGAAAATGTTGACTTAGAGAAATAAAATCCTTTCTCTTCTAAAAGACAGGTATTACTTTGTAATATTTGAAAACCATATCAATATGTAGTTCCTGAACACACTAGTATTATTAAAGCCCTTTTTTATTTTCTTGGATCAAAATAAAGCAGTTTCAGGAAGCAACATGCTTTTTTCCCCAATTTGCACAATGACTCAAGAATTTTCTCCTGTAACTTGTTTCTATTAACTTAGAATGAGAGAGCTTTCTTCAATCTTGCAACCTGAAAGTAAATATAAAAGCACATGTGCAATCCTCTGCTGTCTGCTTCATCTCATATGCAATGGTGGGAGGAAGGGAGAGCAGAAGCCAGTGTTGCTGAATTGTGCTCTGGACTGTGCCACAGACACAGCCCGTAAACGTGGGTAAGAAATTCAAGGTGTCCAGATCTTTCTTCAAACTCGAAGTAGTGAAAGCTCAGTGTGTTTCACTATGTATGTCAGTACAACTGAGGATATGCTAGTCAGAATGAAGTTAGGGATTACTTTTAAGCAGATAAAATGAACTGTGTGAGAGGTAGAAACAGTCCTTTGGAAAAAAATGACACAGGACCCAAATTGCACCAAGTGGCAAAGCTAGATGAAATCTGTGCTTGTTCTCATCTGTAGGTAAAACACAAAGCCATTTCAGGGCTGCAAAAGGTTTTTAAGTCTGTCTGTATACAAGGAGGCCACAACTCTGCGATAGTCAGGGAGGTTAGAATTTTCTTGAAAAAAATCTTCAGAAAAGGTAACAGATAAGTGGGGAGATGTGATCTGGTTGCCAGTCTACTCATGGCCAAGTCTAGGATCAGCAAATCTCAACTTTGTTTCAGAAATTGCTAGTATTCTCCCTTCAAATGTTTACTTCCCAAAGTAAGAAAGATGAGGTTTTGCAAGCAGCTCCACCTCTTGCTGCCACCTGGCTGAAGCTGCGTCTTGGTGGGAGAGTTTGGAACAGAGAGCTGACAATGGACTACAGAATCCACCACAAAAGCCTGGGGTGTCTCTGCAGAGAGGCAAATGCACTGGTACATCACAAGTCAAAGCATATGAAGTATTTGCGTCAATTAATTGGAGACCATCCTGCTTGTCCTTGGACGGTGCTGTAGGGACACTGCAGGGGAAGAGGCGGGTCCAGGTTTGCACACCCACCATGGTTAACAGCTTGGATCGTGGTGACATTTGGCTTTGCATGGTGCACTCCTGCTGAGCTAACTCCAACTTGTGAGCACTGTCTACCTCTTTGTTCTCCATACGTGGGTTTGTGTACACACACCCTTCCCAGCTTTATTCCACTACTGAGGTGCTGTGACAGTTCTCTGCATTGTGCTTTTGTCCTATCAGAGTTTGACCTCAGAGCCAGAAACTGTTAAAAAACCAGTTTGTTTGTTAAACAAACCAACCTTGCTGCAAATGAAGTTTCAGAAATGCTGTGTTTGACCGAGCTCTGCCGGGAGGTGTGGGAGCAGCATGGCAGCAGAGCAGTGGTCCCCTAGTTTTAAGTCCTGATCAATGTATATTATTTTATTCATCTTTAATTATTTGCCTACAGCAAAGAACCTGCAGTGATCATCAGCCAATCAAAAAGAGTTTGAAAAACTCAGTTTACTAATACTTAATATTTCATAGGATCAGTTTAATCAGCTGTAAAGTTACATTTCCTCTTCCCTGACAAGTGAGGGAAAAAATTTCCAGCTCTCCTAAAGGCCACATAAAAATTTAATACACCTGTTTCCTGAGCACCCAACTCCCTTCATAGCGATAGTACAAAGAGTTAAAAAGTAAACAGGGGAAAAAAAAAAACAAAAAAAAGCTGTGATGCTCTTGTTTTGATTTAAATGTGACATTTATAAAAATAATAAGAAAATCAATGATAACACCGCCTCAGTTTGCAGTTTTTTGTTTTGCTTTTTGAACAGATGCACCACTTAGGCTAATGCATATTAAGCAGAGACCAAAAGTCTTTGATCCTATCACCGGAAAAAGGATCTTTCTTCAATTATGGTTCCATATGTTTCCGCTTCTAATAGCCCATGCAGCTGTATGTTAAACAAAAAGCCATTAATTCCTTGACTAAGTCAAATTAAGATTTTTCATTTTCTTTATCCTAAAGATCTGGCTCTAACAACTTCAACTTTCAAATTTCACCCCAATCAGCTATTAACATTTAGGGAGGACAGAAAAGTCTCTCTCTGCACTCCAGTTCTAGCTCAGGATTCTTGCAGGAGTTTTGCTTCCCAAAGGATTTCTGAATTTATGTCTACACTGATAAATTTTTCCTTAAAGGAAAGAAAAACTGATTAACCTTAAATCTGACTACTTCTCCGGGATGGTAATCTTGTAGAAGCTCAATCTACTTCAGGTATTTCATAAAGGAAAACTCTTGCATCTTCCTGTGTTAAGGATTCTTCTGCTCTTTGGATTCAGAGGGCGCCTAAAAGTCTCAAGCCCAGAAAGTCTTGAATGAAGACAGAAAGCAGTACTACCCTTGACAAATAACACTTAGGAGTTTTGTGAGTTTTTAATTCCTTTCTAAAGGAAGAACGATTTACTCAGTAACTTGGTTCATGAGCACAAGAACAACATACAAAACCAAACAAAGGACAGGCAGAGAAAAGTTACACTTCTAAACCCTTAAGCTTTAGGCTACTACTAAGCTATAAACTACAAATATGAAACTCACAGAAAAAAACAAGAGAGCTTCAATCATAAAGTAGAAATAACAGCCATTCCAGCCTACACCAGCACAAAGTCTCCAACTTCTTTTGAATCAGCCCTGGCCAGTCGGCTTTTCCCTAGGCTGTGGAACTCTCCCTTATAGCCTCCGAGCCCTCATCATTCACATATTCACCTTTTGCACCTGGTTTCCCTCCTCCTTGCAAACCAGCAACAGTGGCTTGCCCACAGGTGCATGCATTTTCTTATTTGGGCTTTGCCTGTTTTCTAAGAAAGCACTGACAGAATAAAGACAAATGAAAAGGGAAGCCAAAGCTGCCACAGTGAAATTGCAGCCTCCACATGCTCATAGCACAGAGGAACCGGAAAGCCAAAATGATGGTGTGACCCACATCTTTAAAGAAAAGAAAATCAAAATCCCTATATTCAAATAACATCTTATAGGAACATATTACCCTGTCATCACACTAAAAAAAGAAATTACATGTGCTCTCCTGGAAGGTCTCTTAAATAATAGGAAAAAGCAAAACGAACAGGTTCAGTGAAGACTGGGGAAATTAAAAAGCTATCATAGAAAAGACTGCTCATACAAAGTTCTTTTTTAAAAACCATATTACTCCTGCCCACTTTCAAATGGAATAGTTTTATACTTTGACAGTCAACTTACCTTTATTAGCCTGTTGTGAAAGCAGAGGATGAATAAACATACGTCATGTCAGGCCACGCTGTTGAAGTTTCCAAGATCACACTCTCCTGATGGACCCCCTTTAGCCCTCCTTGGGTACCCCAGTACTGTGTTGTTCTTCAGATGAGGCTCCCAGAAGGGTCTCACCCCATGAGGACACTGTAGCTGGATAAGAGACCTGGTGGCACTTCAGTGGTGGTCAGAACAGGTGTCCAAGCTGTGGAGGAAAGGCTAACACAGCTAAAACCCACTTGAAGGGAGCTCAGATTACTTGCAGCTGAGCTTGTTTACACTACTGAGGACCTAATCCTACAATTTTTGCCAAAATGTACTCGTATTTGCCTCAGAAATGGTTTCTTCAGCTGGGCCTATCCCAATGCACAGTAGCTCTTGTCTGAGCCGATGCCCCAGCTGGAGCTCCTGCCATAGGCAATTTGTCCAGCTAGTCCTGGAGAGGGCCAGGCATGGTACTGTGCTTGTACTGATCTGCCCTACCTGGCTAATGCAGCAGGGCCTGAGGGACTGGTGTGAGTACCAAAAATCAGCACAGCTCTGAGGGCTCTATGTTTATTCAAGGAGTTTCAGGTAGTTGAGGGTGACGAAGCCCAGGGGAGATATACATACAGCTGTTATCACTTCCTCTGCAACACCATACACCCTGGTGACATCCAGGAGTCAATTCACAAGTGAGTTTATATCTAGCTTGCCTGTATTAAGCAGTTTTTCACTTTTTAAATTTTTTGATGGGTGGGTCAGGCAATAAACTATATCATGCCTAATTTTTACTTTATTTTGTCTGGTTTGTATTTAACTTGTTACAATTTTCTTGCAGAAAATATCTTTCTTTCTCCTCACTCCAGAAATGCATTTGCTATTTCAAATATAGGTAAGTGCTCTTCTGCTCCAGCTTTCTTGGCACGCTTGCTGGAAACTTCAGAATGCAAGTTAAATGAGTGTGGTACAGCGTAACACAACATTTCTGACACATTTCAGCAGTTCCCCCAGAAGCCCTCGTGTGCTGTCCCCAGGCTGAGGCCACACACCATGCCAGGCAAAAGCAACCTCAATTCTTATTTCTTAGAACAGTGCTATCTTTACACACTGAAAATTTCATTTTGTTTTAAAGGCCCCATCGCTGCACCAGCCCCCAGAGAAGATAAGTTTTATCAGTCCAGTGTCAGCAAAGTGATAAGGAATGGCGCAGCGTTATGCCAGCATGAGCCAGACACCAAGGCTTGCTTAAAGTGCAGCCAAGTGCTTCAGCGGCTGATGATTGAAAGCGGAAGCTTAATGGGCTGAATGCGAACAAAGAATTAGAATAAATGCCACCTTTTGAAATAGAAAGCAAGCAGCTAAATGGCTTGGGTGAGACAGGAAAGCAGATGTAGAGCAGAGAAGCAGTTCTGCAAAGCCAGTCTGGATTTCAGATTATAGTTGAGTCATCTTTGTCAGCTAGTATGATGACAGCCTCTGTCTGGGTGGCCTCCTGCATATCAGCAGGAGTGACATGAAAAAAATACACGCTTCTCTTGCAAGATCTGATTTATTTCAGAGAATGGCTGTTCTCCAGTCTCCTGAGCAAAGCTTCTTGTAATTAAGCATTTCCAATTAGAACATGCCACTTCAATTACCTGTAGACATATACTAATCGTCAGTCTGATATATCTTCAGGCTTTAGCAGGATAAGCGTAATCACTTATAAAAGCTTGTGCCAGATAAAGGAGAAGGAAAAGATTTTGTCCTTCCATGCTTAAACCAGCTACAAAGTTTTGGAAGATATTTTGCACTGGTAGCAAGTGAGACAAACCATTAGAGTACCAAACCAACTCACATTACATGAAGTGGTGCAAACATTATAGCATCTTAAGAGAACTGGCATACATACCTCCTCCTGCAGGAGGTCTTACCTGCTGGGACTATCCTCTGTCCCCACACAGCCCAAAAGGACCACTGGGAGAGGAATTAGTTTAACAGACAGACCCCTGAAGCATCCCAATCCAAAGCAAGGGCTCATCTTGCTCCGAATGCAATGTTTGCAGCTGGTTAGTTGCACAGGGCTTGGGGGTGGGTGAATTCTCACCATCTTTGCCAGAGGAGGCTGTAACTTGGCAGGAGGAATAAAGGGTCACATTGCCCAAGGGAAACCCAAGGAGAAATCAGGCCATTGGTGATGGTGGGATGAGCATGAGTCGTCTGACCTGCACATGTCTCAGTAAGCCTTGTAGACTAGGTGCCACTGTTGAGACGTGACGTTGGATTTGTGCAAGTGCCTGGAGTAGAGCTTGTGGTGTGTCTTGAGACAATTAAACTCTAGACCCCAACCACACACCAAGGACAAGGCACATAGGCTCTGGCTGTGTTTGGCTGTGATACAGCTGGGACTAACAGGACATAACTAGCAAAATATCTTCTCTGCCATTTTTCTCCCAGTGGTCTTCTTGTAGAGCACATCTGATGAATATGAATAACTATAGGCCAAGAAGCAAGCAGACCTTTGTGCAGCTTGAGGGCTGTCCATGAAAATAATGGGCCAAATTTTAGTATATATGAATGCTCCAGTAGACTTCCTCATACTTCGCCAAAGGAAAATATTTGGCTGCTGTCTCTGGCAGTAAGGGTAGGGGCAGTGCTGGCTGCTGTTCTGATAAGGCAGCTACTAATGCATTTCACCATCAAACAACCCTCACTGAAAGCTGTCCAGAGATGCTTGCGTAGACTACATTCATTAGACAGAAAAGAGGAATTTCTTTGCTGTAAAAGAGGATTGGAAAGCACATCATTCCTACACAGCTGAAGGGAAACAGATACCGCTCTGGCCTGACTGCTCTTCCCTGCTTTGGAATGCAGCGGCAGGGGTGCTGTCTTGTCTTGGCAGAGCTGATGAGTGGCAATTATAAATATCTGTCAGACCTTTTGTGTCACTATTTGTAGGTAGCTACCTGATCACATTTTGAAAACAACAGAGCATGTTCTGTACTTGGAATGTTTTAAAATGGATTAAAAAATTTCTTGAAGAAACTGAATACAAGTCAAGAGACTGGAGTCAAGTCCAGTCCTTATTAATTACAATTATAATGCCATTTGACTTGACACAAAGGTGAAATTGCATTCAAATCACTTCTAAATTTGTTTGCAGCTTGTATGAATCTATGAAACTAGTGAGTTGTGTTTGCATATTTGCAGAAGGAATTACTATGTACATACCAATGTCCAGCACAGGTAATATACAGGCATTCTTTTTAATGGCCAAGTTTATGTAGCTAATTCCTCACATTCAGCACCGACTGTACAATAATCCTTTTGACAAATGAGTCAAGAGGCAGAGTGCTGCTGAGCATAAAATGCATTATTACCTTGCACAGATCTAGGACATGTAGATGAGTAAGGATTAATAGTTACAATTAGAAACGTAAGAGCAGACTGTAGATTGTGAAAATAATTAGCAGATTCTGAAAAGAATTTCCAGCTCCACAAAAATGTTTTAGTGCAGAATACATTTCAAACGGAAACAATAAAAGAGACTCAGCCATGCTCTTCTCATAACGATACATTTGGGATTGTTAGGACAGGATTAGAAAGCTTGCTGGCTCCTTAACAAAGATGGCTCAATGCTCGGAGCCAGCTAGACACTGCAGCCCATGCTGGGGGTGGCAGCCAGCCACTTGGCTTCCCAAGGTGGTCTTGGTCACATTGTACCTGTATTCCTATCTGTGCTCTTGTTCTTCTTAGGGCTGTAGCACTTGATGCTCCCATAGGATTTATGCTCCCTGAGCCCTCTGCCCATAGAGGAAAGCATCAGCAATGCTGTAGTATGTGACCCAGAGCAAGGAAGGGACAGGGTCCTTGATGCAGGATCCAAGAGAGTGTGTGGAAGGACCTGCCCCCTGCTCTGGGACCAGGGCTACCCCTGGTCCTTAGGAAGACATTGGCTAGAGAAAGCTCCTGTGCTTTGCTGAGTGTATTTGCTTCCAGCATCCTAATCTGATCCTGCTTTAAACATTGCTAATAAGAGAAAATGTGAACACTCTCTGGGAAATTTAAATAATCCTGAAAATGGATTATGAAGTTATGTTTTTAAAACACAATAGGTGCTATATTGTCTTTGTTTGACTTTTGGCATTAGAGGAAGGTGTTTTTTCTTCTTAAGATGACCTCTGAGATGCCCCCATTTTTCAGGAGTGCTGGGTTTCAGCAGAGACTCTGTTGGTTTCAGAGACCTGCAGTAAAGTGGAGAAGTTGGCAAAATGAGCAGTACAGAAGTGGCCAAACTTAATGGCCATGCTGAAGCAGCCTGTCAAGGAGCGGTGCTGGCAGAGAGGCTGAGCTGTGGGTACCAGAGCTGCACTTGCTCAACACCAAGGGGCCTCCAGAGCAGACTCTTGAGCTGCTGTCCTTTACAGATCAGCCACTCTGCAGCTGCTCCCCAGGTGGGCTGTCTCTGGGATTTAAATAACTACAATGTCATTAAAACGATCATGAATCATGCTAGCTCAGCAATAGAAAAGAAGTCTGATTTGCCTTTCTTTTCTCTCTTTGAAGGTAACAGATGACTGGTGCATAAAATTCCTTAAGAAACCACAGTCCACAATTTATCTTTCCAGAAAACTGTCCTCTTATGGCTATCTTTTCACAGTTTCCAGAAGACTGGAATAGTAAAAGTACTCTGAGAAACCCAGTTAAGAAGAACCAGAGCGAGTTTCAGACTACAGATTTTAACTGCAAAATGATGGCTCATTGTCAGTAATTTCACTCAGGTGAACCTTGCTTCTGGCCAGGAGAATACATTCCTCCCAGACTGGGACCGAGAGGGGATGCCTTTGCAAAGTTTGCAAGTCTCTAACTTGTCAATAAATAAAAAATTCTGGCAGGAGAGGAGCGTATAACAATCAAGTGTAATGAAATGGTAGCAATACATCTCGCCAATCAGTAAGAACACTCTCTTTGTAAGAACATATTCCTTATTTATAGATCAGCTAGCTTGTGCAGAAGAGAGGAGTGAACAGCTTTCAGTCTAGTTTAGGAGAAAAACTAACTGATGATGTGAAATTACCTGGAATACTTGATCACAGAGATCAAAAGGGTTTTGGAGGGGTTTTTTGTGTGTAAGTACAGCTTTAAAAATCATATTATTTCAATATAATTCCCATTGTTGCTGTCAGCGTGGAGTGTCTAAGTGCCTAATATATCTAAAACAGATGTGCCAAAGGGCTACAATTAAATCACTCTGCACTCATCTTCTGGTACCAATCAACTTTTTCTACTCTTAATGAACAGGCACATGCTGTTTTATACAGAGTTTGATTGACTGGTTGATATGAAAACATAAAGTGGCAGGAGCTGGTGGAAAGTATTCGTTACTCTCTCTGTTTGGAGCTGCAACAGAAGTGAGAAATTGTTTCTGATTGTGGCAGCCACTCTCGTGCTGACTGGTGACTGGCATAGAAGTTGTTAGGCAGGATGGTAACTCATTCTTGAGACCAGAGGTTGAAGCATCCCCACTATGTTTTATTTTAAATGGTGAAAATGGCTTTGAATTGTTATTTTTCTACTACTTGGTCCACAGAAGTTATCTTCACACCTTTGGCAGATTTCAAAGGAGCCCTAATCCAATATTATAGCTCAGGAAACTGAGCCAGACTGATGCAAAGCATGTTTCTCAGCACCTTTAGGCAGCAGAGCCAAAACAGTCCCCACACTACAGGAGTCCTTGTCTGTCACACTTGGTACACACTTCAAGAGACTCATGTTCAAACTGAAGTCAGCTTGTTGATCTCAGTGCTAGAAATAGTTGAAAATTTTCCAGAGCTCAAATATATTGCATTAGAAATGAAGCTTAGTGATAGGACCAGGTGAGGAAGGCACCTCTCATCTGATGAAAGACACCTCTTCAGTATCTATGTGTTTCATAGAGGTAGTAATGACCATAACCGTGCACTACTGGTCTACAATCTGTTGTCCTCAGGGTCTGGGCAAACCCATCCTCTTTCTGCATTATGCTTAAATAACTCTCTACATTGATAGAAAACTGAGTTTGCCAGAGAAAAAGGGCGCTACAGGCAGCTGAAGCAATGTCCATCATCAAAATACCACATGCAGGGTAAAAAACAGCAGGAAAATATACTACTGTTGAAGCAAAGAAGACTGTTGATATGAGAGTGCAATACTTATTTTAGAGGGAAGGTCAATTAAATTACAGTCTCCAAATGCAAAATGATACCACAACCAAAATAATTATTTGGAAATGCCTGGAAATTTCAGTTACATTTTAAGTTAACATCTTAAAGAGCAGATACAGTGAAAAATAAACAAGTTCTAATTTGAGCTGGATATGAAGGCGGTCATTTCCTGGTGCAGACAGGAAGGGTAACATGTGCCCACACTTGGCATGCCCATGTGAGGGCAGCACATCCCCATGGACACGGGTTTTCCGAACTACACAAAAGATGAAACAAAACCAACAAGAAAGCAAACCACACTTTTTTCACCCTGAAAGGGCATAAGAGAAAACACTGAGATTGAATCTCAGTGTTGGCTGATACCTACATTCCAGTTGCAAGTATTCAACTTTCTTTTCCTAAACGATAATAATAAACCTTCCTTGAGCAAAGAACTTGGAACAAATGCTGGAATCAAATTATAAACCTGTGCCTTTTCTAAAACAATTAAAAAAATAAAAGCCTAATTAAAATTATCATTGGTTTCCATAAAGGCTGTTTTAATGCTATGTTGCAATGACAGAATTACATTGAATTCCTCAATAGATAATCATAGTTTTAAATTAGTTAAAAATATTGCTGTGGTCTTTGGAGGGCTTTGCAAGTTTAAGTGCAATTTTTCTGTGTTGTTTTTCTTTTAATCTACTTTTGTTTGTTGATGGGGACTGCCAAAGTTTGTGTAGATATTTAAGCCCAAGACAGCATATTAGCTTAGCCATCTGTGAAAACAAAAAGCGAGTAAAAATATAGCTTTAAATAAATGAAGCACTGAGGGAATTTCATACTCGATATAAATAATTGCAGCTATAGCTTGTTGCTATGCAGTTAAGAAAAACATTTCTCTTATATCCTTGGTGAAGACCCATTTCTTTAAAAGGTTTCACTTTTAAACATGAAGATAATGAAACATTAATATTTTCCATCTTTCGCTTCAAGTGTACATGCAAGATCAATGCCTTGCTGTCTGGTTTGATAAAAATGAACACAGAGGCTCTGGAGAGAGGCAGCAGAGGCTCCTGGCAGCTGACGCTCACGTACACCAACACTTTCCATGGCCTCAGCCGAAGGGGCCCAGGCTTGACATTCGGGTGCCCTGTGGAAGGACCAAGAGCAAGAAACTGAGACTCCTTGCCTTTTAGGGGGGTAAAGGAGAGCTGTAAGGCATCGGCTTTGAGAAAGTGGCACTCAATTCCCACGTATGGCAAAAAAGTCAGTTTATAATGAGCACATGGGAAAAACCCTGAAGGCACAGAAAAGAAGGGAAAACAAAGGCAGTTCTGGCAGCAACAGATTTTCCCCTCTGTTTTGTTTTTTTCCATTCACCTCTTGGAAAGTGGCACACTTTGTTGCAGGGCAACACATGTAAGGAAAGGTTGGTTTAGGAACTTGTCCTTGAACAATTCCTCAAAACTATGTATTTAACCACAATCCTGAGCTATAAACCTCAGCTCCAAAGCTAAGCAAAGCATAGACTTCTAGGACATAATCTACAGAAAGTACAGACTTGACTCTTTTGTAGTAAAAACTCCCTTGCGATGGCCAACCTGAAGGCACAAAAGCGGAGATGTCCTACTGCTTTTGGAGCATCGCAGGGCAAGGGCTTGTGTGCCCTTGCCTCCGGCCCAGCATGGGCTGTGCCTGAACACCCATGTCCCTGTGGAGGCAGAGGCACAGCAGGTCTGTGGGGCTGCCGGGAGGGCACTGCAGGTAGCCCCAGACAGAGGACATGCTTGGATAATACAGTGCAAATCCCTCCCCGCATGCCGCTTTCATTTCAAGCCTGAGAACGAAGACTATGAGGATGAGAGCACTTGGGTAATAAAAACATTAACCCAACAGCTATTATGCTTCCATCCATTCAGGGTTTCTTGTGGGAATATTCAGCCCACTGATTTCTCAATTTCAGGTCCTGAAGGGCCTTTTCTGATCATTGCTATAGACTCACTTCATAACAGTGCACAGGGTTGCATGCCAGTCTTTAGCTCTCAGTGAGGCCAGAGCTCCCTGAGTGCATGCTTGGAGTGCATACGTATGTGTACATTTATGTACGTACATATGTATATGTACAGGGTAAATAGCAAACCCAAGAGATTTCATCAGCCTCAAGAAAAGCTCAACATTTTTTGCCTCCTGTTTGTCATGTTTCCCTGAGAAAAAAATTGGACTTTCTTGGCTGAAAGCTGTCATCTTCAATGAAAAGCTGATTATACAGTGGAAGTAAATAATAAAAGCATGATTTTCTCTGGTTGCCTGGGCTAAATCCATGAAAAAAAACCCCTCAGTTTGCACTCAATAATTTCCTCATGAAAAGCAGTATTTTCTTAAGGAAATAGTGACAATTTGCCTTGGACCAAATTAGTGAAGATATAATCTGTCTTCACATTGAAGATGTCAAATTTGCATGCAAATAATTGTGGCATGAGAACTGGTGGTGCCATGCGGCTTTAATGATGGTTTGCAATAAAAATACCAAGAGAACAAACACCTGCTCTACAGCTTCTGCGGGTTGCCAGCGTATTATTATTGGTTCTGACCTTCTAATTGCCTTTTTATTTTCTGCTCCTGGCTGCACGGTGAATAACACGAGTCCTCTTTCAACTCCTACGTGTCCCCCCACATGCTCCCCTCTTCCTCCTCTCTCTCTCTCTCTCTCTCTTGGAAAATAAATAAACTACCAATTTAATGACTAACTAGCTTGTACTCTCGGAAGAGTTTCCTGAGCTTTTCTAAATAGGTTGAGCTTTGAACATCTTTCAAACAGAAATCGGTATTTTTGTCTCTCTTTCTCTTAACTTTCTGTACATGCCAGTGAGGAGCATTTTAATTAGAGCACTGTCTGCACGACATTACAGCCCACCCGCCTCTTTCCTGCTGGTAGCGGGGAAAAAGGCGAGCGAGGCTGCTGGTGTGCAGCCAGAGCAGCGAACGGCTTCGGGAAGGGGAGGAACGGCCAAGAGGCTGGCGCGGGCAGGGTGCGGGGCCAGGCCCGGGGCCCGGCGGCGGGCGGGACGCTCCCGGCGGGGACAGGCCAGCTCACACCCCTGCTGAAGGCAGCGGGAGGAGCTCTTGGCACTGCGGGATGCGCATCTATAAAAATATGATGTGTGTAGCTGTCAGAAATAAC
>NW_010334952.1:0-3120 GCF_000700745.2 Antrostomus carolinensis
TTGGACTCAATGATTTTAAAGGTCTTTTCCACCTAAAATGATTCTATGATTTGCTCGCTGATGGGCTCAGGAAAAGCTCCAAACTCCAAATAGTTTGAGAAAATGGAGTCAAAGGGGCTGGTTACGGCATGGTTGAAATCTGCCTGTTCTTCCTTACAAAAGGAACGAGGCTGCCCCTGTTTGGGAAATGGGCAGTGGACCCAGCACTGCTGAAAATACTGGTACTATGGTAACAAGTTGTGGTGTAGAACCTTTCTCAGGGAACACACAGACTGTCGGTACAATTAACATCACCTCCGACAAGAGACTTCACTACTATGCAGCATCTGGAAATAATCCCTCTGGTTGAAAATGAGCCCTGGGCTCGCAGATCCATCTGCCACCTCCAGTCTGACTCACCTGAGCTGGGAGAGAGATCGAGTGGTCCCTAAAGCACTTCCCTTGGATTCAGTGAAATGACACCCTCTCGCCCTCAGCACAGCGAAGCACGCGGATGTCGAGCTCCAGGATGCTGAGCAGGAGCTCACAGCTCCTACTGCACCAGGAACACTTCACTGGCCTGAGTTAAAAATTATGGCCTCAAGGGTGGAAACCCAGGAGGGATCGTCCACCGCTCCGGCTCAAGCCAGCTCTCACCATTCCAAAAGCCAAGCAGAGAGCAGCACCACGTCAGTGTCACCGTCTGCTTCACCTCTGTGAACTGGTGCAGCTTAAGGCAGGACAGGATTGCGATTCCCAGCTTGTGTGTCACTCCCTCCTGGGCCGCCTTGGTGGCTCTCGGGCTGGGGAGCAGTTCTGTCTGCACATGTTTCACCAACACCAGCTGATCTGCAACACTCCCCTACCAAGCTGCACCATCAGCCAGGGAGAGGCAAAGCTCCTCTCTCCTCTGCAGTGCGGGCAGCATCCAGCACGGCACGGAGCTGGGGAGCTGCAACTGGGAGGGAACAGCAGCTGCCTCTGAACTGGCTGGGAAGGGCGCTCTGCCTCCAGTCACCTTCCTGCAAAGGCAAGGACTAACAAAGACAATTCAGCATAAAATTAGTAACAAGATGTAGCACACTTATTTTTAACAAAGTGACCTTCATCAAGCTCAGAGCACTTTTTGCTTAATTTTTTCCAAAATGAAAGCCAAGTCAATCATGAAATGCCAGGAGAAGATGTTAACTCTTTATTAATAAATTGATTTAGAAAGGCTTAGCGAGACAGGATTAATGGATTTGATGGTCAGAAAGGACTGCTGTAATCTTCTAGTCTGACCTGCAGCAGAGCACGGGTCTGAACTTCCTGCAGCTCCCCAATCGAGGCAGTTGCAAAAGGGTTTATCTTTTAATCCACGCCATGGAGAGTCTCTGAAAAGTCACCGCACTGTGGTCCAGCAGCCAGCCTCACTGCGAACACCGCGCTCTGCTTCCAGTTTTGTTACAACTGACTTCCACTTACAGCCCCTGGCTGTGTCAGCTGAAGTTCTTTATTCTTTAAATATCATGTTTTAAAGTATTAATGACTCTCTTACTCATGACTGCTTTATTTTACAGTATAAAAGTAATAATGGGTTTGATTCTTAACTTAGTTACTTCCAAATCCATGTGGAATAAATTCATTCCTGTAATGGTTTCAGTTTTACACTTGCGTAGCAGAGACCAAACCCTTTGCCACAAAGGTACAAACCAAGCAAATCCATGGGAGAGCATCAGCTGTCCATGCTCCCCTGGGCCACCAGCTAGATTGTGTAGACACTCTGAGCAGCTCAGCATGGAATGGTAAAAAAAGAGAGTCAGCCATAAAGTGCTAGGTTTTTTGAGGAACAAAGGAAAAGTTCGATTACCAAAGGATGTCATATGTCTGAGCCCAGCTCTGCGCACTGCTTGTCTGATATGTGGTTAGCTAACGACTCTATGATGTCAAGAAGGAGTAGCTGACTCAGGGAGCGGAGATTTGGCAACTTGGAGACCTTCAAGGAAAAGAAAAAAACAGAAAAAACAGAAAGAAATTAAACCCTCCCCAACTCATAGCTAAAGTATCACCGATTCACCCCTGCCACCCCACGTGGAACAGGCAGGTCAGGAAAGTCAAAGGCTGGGCAGGAACAGCGTGAAATCACAGCCTGAAATCACGGTGTGAAATCACAGCCTGAAATCACGGTGTGAAATCACAGCCTGAAATCACGGTGTGAAATCACAGCCTGAAATCACGGTGTGAAATCACAGCCTGAAATCACAGCATGAAATCACAGCGTGAAATCACAGCCTGAAATCACAGCGTGAAATCACGGTGTGAAATCACAGCCTGAAATCACGGCGTGAAATCACGGCGTGAAATCATGGTGTGAAATCACAGCTGTGGAGCTGGACTGTGGGTTCAGCCCACGGGGGCTCCGGTCACAATCTCCTGCACTTACAACCCCATTTCAGACGGCTGCATGGTGGGTATGGAGGACGCTGACCCCAGCACTGCCTCGCTGAGAAAGGAGAGTAATTACTGTTGATATTGACGACTCTACTGCGAATGGATGCCAGCTAAGCACTCTCCTACAAAGCAAAGCTGGGCACCAGCACGGCCCTGAACTCTGAAGTCTGTGTGTTTCTACTGAGAACGTGACAGAGGAGCTGATCCCTTTGCTCCCGTGTGCTCCTCGGGAGCGGCCGTGCTTCGTGTCCACGCTGGTTTTGCTGGCATGCCTCCCGCGGTCCAAGCAGGGCACTGGAGCACTAAGCCAACAAAAACCTTCGCCACGTCAGATATATGAGAATCTACAACAAACTTCATGCTCTTGGACTGTTCAGAAGGTCAACTATTAGTGAAAAGGAGCTCTACACATTCCTGCCTTCTCCACAGCCTCACAGTGACCAGCCTGGAATCCCTTTTTCTAGAGTTCTTACCATCCATGCCCAGCCCTGACAGCAGACTCTGCTCAAAAGCCTGTCCACTTACCCAGCCTGTGTTAAGTGATCTCATAAAAGATTATCACCTCACTCTAAGGAGCTTGATTGTGACAAAGAATAAAGGTGTCCTGAGCATCTTTTGAAACCCAGGAAAGAAACAGCTTTCAGGAAGAGCTCAGGACATGTGCTTGAAGTAATATCCCCAAAACAAGGGCCTGTGAGGACTGGGAGGGAA
>NW_010334952.1:3159-8521 GCF_000700745.2 Antrostomus carolinensis
CCGCACCGAGGCACATGCTGCGGAGGAACAGAGCAGGGTATCAGTACAAACGCTTCAGAACAGCAGTTTTATTAAGGCTTTTGCACAATACTGACACACAAGAGCCTAAAAACACGTTGCCCAAACTAGCAAACCTCTAGGAACAGCTCTTCAGTTAATGCTCTTACTGCGGGGAAAACTCCTCAACAGTCCGAATCGCCAACAGCGTTAATCGAGCTGGAGGAACAGGAGACCCCAGGGCCAGGCACCCCGCCTGCCTGAGCCCCAGCAACCCCCCGGGCTTGTTCAGCTGGAACAAACCCCACTTCAGAGCCTGCGGCTCACAGGGAGCGGAGCGGCAAGTGTCTGTGCCCAGCCACACAGAGTCCCCCAGCGCCGGGCCAAAAAATCACACACTGGAGCCTCTCAGGCCAAAGAAAAACATTGCATAATGAAGACTTCTTCGTGCACATCTGCTTGACAGTCTTCCAGCCACATTTCGATGAAAACTGTTCTAACAGTCAGCAGTTTAAATATAAAACATTTCCACATACTCTGGGTAGTGGAGTACAATGAGTAACGCCCTTCCGCTCACATCTCTCTCTGAAACGTCACCATGTTCGCTCCCCCCAGCACGATCTGGTGAGAATTGTGCCAACCTGTTTGTCTTCCCATGGCCTCTACTGGGAAGTTGAGATTTCAGCTCTCAGGGACTGTAACGCACTGACCCCAAACCCGAGGAGATGTCCCAGCCACCAGGCTGGCCTGTAACCCATGGTGGGACCTTTCTCCATCCTCTGTTGAAGCTGGGATGCTCTGCAGGATTCATGAGGCCAGGAGAAAATGGGTAAGATGAAGGCAGGGGCTGGAACCTCATGCAGGGGACTCTTCACTGGGAGGGCGATTCCTGGATGCTGGCTCCACGCTCAAAGCTTTTTATGCATTTTCAGTTCTTTCTGAATGTAAAATGCATTACACTTGGGCAACTTGTATTTGGCCTGCATCAGCACTAGTGTGGCCAGTAGGACCAGGGAAGTTCTCTCACCCCTGTACTGCTGAGGCCGCAGCTCGAGTGCTGGGTTCAGTGTTGGGCCCCTGACTCCAAGAAGGACATGGAGGTGCTGGAGCGTGTCCAGAGAAGGGCAACGGAGCTGGGGAAGGGTCTGGAGCACAAGTGTGCTGAGTTCCCTTGTGGCTGAGGGCACTGGGGGGGTTGAGCCTGGAGAAAAGGAGGCTGAGGGGGGACCTTGTGGCTCTGTCCAAGTCCCTTGGAGGAGGGTGGAGAGAGGGGGGGGTGGGTCTGTTCAACCAAGGCCCAAGGGACAGGACAAGAGGAAATGGGCTCCAGCTGTGGCCAGGGCAGTTGAGATGGGATGTGAGGAAGAATTTCTTTGCTGAAAGGGTTCTCAGGCATTGGAAGGGGTTGCCCAGGGCAGTGGTGGAGTCCCCACCCCTGGAGGGATTGAAGAGTCGTGTAGACATAGTGCTGAGGGACATGGGTTAGTCGGGGACTGGTCAGTGTTGGGTTCATGGTTGGACTCGATGATCTTAAAGATCTTTTCCAATCCAGGCCATTCTGGGATTCCCTGTGATTCTGTAACTTAGGCTTTCACTAAAGAGCCTGAGTACCGCCCTCCGTGTCAACTCCAGATACAACTGGACTGAGCGGTGCTCTCCTTCCCCAAGGGCAGCGGCGGGAGGATTGTGAGTTTAAATATACAGAAGAGAGTGAGCTACTTGAAGACTAACGAGGGAATTATTATCAATAAGTGTGCAGCATCCAGAAATCCCAATTTCTATGATTTATCTACCAATTTCAACAATGCTAATAGTTGTGCAATAAACTGGTGACATGCTGGGAAACTCATGGAGGGACTGTATCTCCCAGGAATAACTAAATGACAACACCCATCTTGAGTGAGGACAGGAACATCAGCACATCGGTTTCTTGCCCTTTCCTGTCAATCACTAATGTATCATCCCACGTATCAAAACATGGAAACTACAGAGAGCCCAGCCAGGATATGGTCATTTGCCTTTTGAGCACAGGACAATATAACATCTGTGACAGAGCATACTTCAAGAGAAATATGAACAGCACACGCGTAATTGCTAGTGAGAGATTTGTGCCCTCAGTACAATAACACACTTATCTTGCTTTACACATGAGAACCTAACGAGAGCATGGCACAAAATTAACAGCTGGAACAAGTGGAAATAGAAGCAATTCTAAGTAACTTCTGCTTTGGAAATTCTTCACATTTCCAGACCAGGCTGTTCCAGTTTTTCATTTCTTTTTAGTGTGAAAAGTATCCCTAGCAGACTTGTCGGTGAGTGTCAGTGACACACAGCCAAGCTTTCAGCTGTCTCACGTGAGAAAGAATGAAATGGATTCCTGTATCAATGTGTCTTTAACCAACACAGCGACAGAGGACAGCAGCTCTCAAAAGCCCCAGAAAAGATGCAACCAACCTTGGTGAACTGGTGAACGATGATGTGCAGGCAGTGCCTCTTCATGTCCAGGGCCTGAGTCTTGTCAGCTGCCTCTAAAATCTAGAGCAAAAGCAACAATGTGATTTTCCTTCCGCATGGCTCAGATGTACAGGGCACAGACACTGCTCTGACTCGGAGGAGGTAATTCCTCTGAGCTAGGGAAACATCTCCATTTTTCATTACAAACCTGAATCTTTTCTGAACTATTCAAAAACAAGCTTTGGATTTAAGATGTGTGGAGTCATCAGGAGATAATCAGTAGGAAAGTGCAGATTTGTTTCAGAGCCAGGTTCCCTGAAAAGCCCCAGTGAGACTGGCACAGGCAAGAGCCAAAAGCCAAGTCAATGCTGGAATTGATTCTGCTCTTGTTGCAGTGGGTTCAGTCTGCCTGCCTAGTAGATGGCTCTGTAAGTGTTCTTGTCACAGAATATTTTTTGTGAGCTTAAACTTCACTGTCAGATCCTGTCAGCGCTACTGATAAAACAAGAGTAATGTCACCTGCACATCACTATTTGCCCTGGTATAAATTTCTACTGAAAAAGGGTTTGGAGTTGAGTGCTGAGCACATGGTACATCTTAAAAAGCCGTTCAGAAACACTCGTCTACAGTGGAGGATGAGGAGCAAAAGAGGAACATCCTGTGGGGCAGGAGCATTATCTGCTAAACACTTCAGCACAGGAGTCCTAGTGACACGATAAGGAGATGAGGAAACAAAGCTGCTGGAGGCTGTGCTCCTGCGTACGTGTGAACCACGCAGGGCTGCTGGCACTGGAAGGGTTCGTGTGGTCCCGGTGTATGTCAGTTTGGAAGTGACTCAGTGAACCTGGCACCGGGGGTACCCACTTCACAGAATCACAGAATGGTTCAGGTTGGAAGGGACCTCTGAAGGTCACATCTAGTCCAACCACCCTGCTCAAGCAGGGACTCCTAGAGCACATCATCCAGGATTTTGTTCAGATGGTTTTTGAATATCTCCAGGGAGGGAGACTCCACAACCTCTCTGGGCAGCCTGTTGCCTCAGTAAACAGTCACCCTCACAGTAAAGAAGTTCCTCCTGCTGTTCAGGTGGAACTTCCTATGCTGCAGTTTATGCCCGTTGCCTCTCATCCTATTGTTGGGCGCTAATGAGAAGAGTCTGGCCCCGTCCTCTAGACACTCTCCCTTTAGATATTGATAAACATTAATCAGATCCCCTCTGAGTCGTCTTCTCTCCAGGCTGAACAGGCCCAGCTCCCTCAGCCTTTCCTCATATGAAAGATGCTCCAGCCCTTTAATCACCTTAGTCACCCTTCACTGGACACGCTCCAGGAGTTCCATGTCCTTCCTGTACTGGGGAGCCCAGAACTGGACACGATACTCCAGGTGGGGCCTCACCAGGGCTGAGTAGGAGAGGAGGAGAACCTCCCTCGACCTGCTGGTCACACTCTTCCTAATACAACCCAGGACACCGTTGGCTTTCCTGGCCACAGGAGCACACAGCACACTTGACTGGAGCCTTTGGCATTCCTCTATCTACGTCCAGTGACTAATTAGAGCTGCTTGGGGATAATTACCTGGAGTACGTTCTCCACCGTGACGTTCATTTCTAGATTCTGCTTGCAGTACGCCTGCAGTCTGTTGTTGGAGAAGCCGCCGTAATAGTACGGTGCAGCAAAGAGGTAGCTGTGAACCTCATTAAGGAAAAAAAGGCAAAGCAAAGGTAACAGCACTGACTGTAAATACAAATCCATGACAGCAGTTAAAATGCAACCCTGGCAAATAATCCTCCCAGGTGGTGCCTAGAGCAAAAGGATGGTGGGTTTTATTTCATTTATTTATTTAAATTTTTAAAATTAAAAATGTTCATGTATATAAATTTAATATAATAGATTTAAATTTATTTATTTTATTTTAAAGTACATGCAGATGTACTTTAGACAGATACTTCAATTACTTTAGATTTAAGGATACAGGGAGTCTTCAGGAGGCATGTTTACTTCTCCATAATAAATATATCTAAGCATAGATTCAAACGCTTGCTTGCTGGGAACCATTTCGCCTATAGAAATATTCACTTGCCCATCTTCTGGCATGAAGGAACGGAACATGGCTTCAAAATAACTGGAAAAGGAAATAAAACTGATGTAACCCATTCTGCAGACAGATGGGTTAACCCAGGATTGTTCAAAGCACTGCAGCTTCCAAAGCAGCAAATTCAGGTGACAACCTGGGCAAAGACACTGCTAAATTGATGTTTCATGTACATCTGCCTGTGAGAGAACTCCAAATATAATCCCCCTAATTTCCATCAGCAGTACCTGAAATTTGTCTCAGTTTCTTGAAAATTAGGACACATCGTGCTTTGATTTTTGTCTAATTTGCATAAGACCCAGTAGAGAGCTTAAAGCATTACGAATTTCCTTGGTATCCACAGGCTGCCAACCAGGCAGGGTTGTTTTAAGAGCTGTGAAATGCTTCTGGTGAAATACCACAGTAACTAATACTGAATATTAGTACTGGGACTGGAAAAAAATTGTGACAGTATTTGAAACAGAAATTTTATGTGAACACTTCATGTTTGGTAGAACATGAAGGTGCAGGTACACAGAACACACAAGGGAAGGACAAACCCACTTCACCCACATACTGAGGAGGGAGAACGGTGCCCATCTGCAGAAGGGTGAACTTGCCTCTGCATCAAAGTACAGGAACAAGCTCGTCTCTGTTACACACCATTTTTTGTTGTGCTTATTCATACCCAGTCTTAAATATCAGCAAGTGAGAAAGAGATTCAAGTTTCACATGATTCAAAATGGATGTTCATCAGAAGATTCTCTGACCTCAGTGGACATCTGTTGCTGAAACCACTTCACTGAAACCACCTTATAGAATCCCAGACTGGTTTGGGTTG
>NW_010334953.1:0-12895 GCF_000700745.2 Antrostomus carolinensis
GGAGCATGGAAGGTGAGAAACGACCCTGCTCTTTCCCCGGGCTGAGGAGGGGGCTTTGGGGGGGTAAAGGCGCTGCCGCCCCCGCTCCTCCCCGCCGACCCCGCTCGCACCGCGCTCCAGCGCCCGGTTCCTTCCCTGCGGCTTCTGCAAAGAGATCGCAGCTTCTGGAGGAGAAATCTAATCGCCTGGTGCAATTAAACAGGAAACGAACCGGGCTTTTTTCCTCCCCTCTCCGGTTAATTTCAGAAGCATCACCACACGGGTGATAAAGTTGAGTTTTAGAACCCGCTTTATCTACTGTTCACGTTCGAAGTTTTAACGAATTACAGGGTGTGTTGGTTTCTTTTCGCTTGTAAAACGCTCGTGTAACTTTCAGAGACAGCAAAGAACGAGTTGTGAGTTAATCTTGGGCTGCAGTGTAAGTTACTTTTGAAGAAAAGCAAAATTACCAGCGTTTTTAACCAGCCTGGTAAAGCAGCATTGCAAAGTTTGGTTGGTTGAAATCATAAATCACTTGGTTTATGATTTCAGAGGTGGATATTCTTATTTCAGCTCATTGTTTTAAGGGCTTTTGAGTTTAGATTCTGCTGTGTCTCAATCACTTGAGGTTTTGGATTATTTAAAGTCAGATACAGTTGCCTGTTTAAAAACAGATTCTCCTTTGCTAAAGGCTTTTTAAAAGTTTGTATTTAAATTGTTGCTCTCGTAGAATCTGACTGAATTGAGGCTCTTGCTACTTGAGAGAGGTAACTAATATTTGGAAAGACCGTGGGTCTGGTGGCAGTTCAGCACTTAAATGCAGCCTCATTTTCTTGATCAAGTCAGGACCACTGTGCATCTCTTGTGGTAAAAGAAAACTCTCTAGGTACGTGGGTATAGTCTCTGATTAGAAAAATGAGTGTTTCTGCCGTTAGAACTGAGATTATTTAAGAAGTCTCTCTTGTGTTCCTATTTCTTGTATGCTTAAAGTTAACATGCAAATAATCCTTCAGGTTTTAGTTCTGTATGTGGGGATTGAGGATCAGTTAATGTGTCTGAGTTTATATTCACCATGAGATGAATGTAAAAAGCAGCATTATACTGTGTTATCTCTGGATACAAACTGCCAAGTGTCTCTGTTTCCATGGGACTTGGGAAATTCTCAGTTCTACTGCAGTCGATGGGGAAATTTGCCATTGCAGACCAAGGAGTGATGCATCTGTCCTCGATTTTCTGTGCTCAGTGTGGGGAGGCTCAGTACAGTCCCTGACCAGGAGACAGACACGGGCAAGAGAGGTGTTTGAGACCTGGCTCTAGGAAGCCAAAATCTACAATCTACTTGGTGGCATCTCTTCATGACTAGTTTGTTTTTGCAAAATCACAAGGACTGACCTCGTGCTGTCAGTTCCATTTGCTGTGGAGATGAACGTGTTGAATTACTAGAAGATATTCTGCTGTTTTCAATATGAGAACAATGTTATCCTTTGTTACAACTGCTGATCAGGAGTTCTCCCCAAAATGCCACGTGCATTTAAAATGTCTGTGTCACTTCAAACATTACGTGGTGCTTAAGAGCAATGAAGTGTTGGAGACCCTGCAAAGGGTTTGTTTGGTCCAGGTACCTTCTTCAGAAAGCTGTTGAGACTGTAAATGCTGAAGAAAGCCATTCAGTGGAGAAATTAGGTTGGCTTTCTCTCTTGAAAAGTACAATGGGGGTTGAAGGTGAGAAGAGTGTTGGGGTGAAAAGGTTGGCTACTGGACACACTGCAAGTGTTCAGGGATAAAGCTGGAGGGCAGGGACCAAGATTGGGGTGTGTTTTAATTTGACTTGCTTGTGCCTCTTAAAGAGTGTGTAAAGACAAGGAAACGAGCTGTGTTTGCTCCGTGTGCTGTGACAGAAGGACTAAGAGCACGTGGGATTTAAAAAGATGTCCCCTTCATGATGCTGTTGGGTTGAAAGCTGCAGCTGGCAGTAAAAAGGCAATGTTCTGGTTTTCACTTTGGAGGCAAATGGGTAAGATACTATAATAATTCAAGATGTACCTCCCATTCTGTTGGCTACAGCTGTATTGATGATAGAACAGTATCAATGTTATAACTTACTTGATAAATATCCATTTTAAGGGGGTTAAAATCCAGGTAGGCTGTTGTGTTGCTTCTATTATCTGGTCAAATACCCGGATAAAGTGTTAATAGAGTTAGGTATTAAAATGCCTTGGCACTTTTTTAGCAAGCTATTTGAATATTTTTGCTCACTGTGGCTATTGGCCTAGAACACAGGATGGCCAAGGATTGGTTTCGAAAGCAAATGAATTTTTACTTCTGCTTTGTAAACGAATGTCCTGTGTCAGCTGCAGCACACAGGAGACAAGTGTCTTCCTTCCATGCACCCAGGGCAGTGGATCTCTTTGAAGCTTGGGAAGACAAACGTGTTCTGTAAGTGATTTCCTGCGTTGTGCTTTTCTGAATGTTAGGTAGAAATACTTATTTAGAATGGTTTGGGTTGGAAGGGACCTTAAAGCTCATCCAGTCCCAACCCTCCTGCCAGCAGCAGGGACACCTTCCACTAGACCAGGTTGCTCAAAACCTCATCCAACCTGGCTTTAAACACTTCCAGGGCGGGGGCATCCACAACTTCCTTGGGCAACCTGTTCCAGTGTCTCACCACCCTCACAGTGAAGAACTTCTTCCTAATATCTCATCTAAACCTCCCCTCTTTCAGCTTAAACCCATTTCCCCTTGTTTTGTCATTAACTGCCCTTATGAAAAGTCCCTCCCCAGCTTTCTTGTAGCCCCTTCAGGTACTGGGAGGCCACTATAAGATCTCCCTGGAGCCTTCTCTTCTCCAGGCTGAACAGCCCCAACTCTCTCAGCCTGTCTTCATAGGAGAGGTGCTCCAGCCCTCGGATTGCTTCAGTTTATTTGTACAGAATCAGGGATGGAAGCTTCCTAGACCTTCTCCTTCTAGCACACTGATGTGACACACTGAAGGATCTGGCTTAAAATGTTTTATTTGGGAAAGAGACCTGAGGTTAAATATTAAGAGACCCCTGAGGTTGTAAGAAGCTGCTTGAGACTAATATTATAAAGAAAGCAGGTGAGTGGATGTTGGGGGTTTGAAAGTGACACGGAGACCAGGATATTTCTCAACGGGAAAGAGAAACATCATATGGTGATGTTCTTATCTCTTCAGAAGGATTCTGCTGCCCACCAACCCATCTGGTTATGCTCAATAAAATGTAAATAAATATGCAGAGATGATCTCAAAATGAAATAGATGAGTGTCAGATGCCACTTCCCCAATGAGCTACAGCAACGGATGCGTCCACAGTGGAGTGCCTGTGCTCAGGAGCTGCCCTGGGGAATACAATGGCTCCTAAACCAATATAGGACTATATATGGATTTATTTGATTTGAAACAGCAGCACAGGGGCTCTAATTCTTCCTTTCAAGACCTCCTGGCAGCCCCCCAGGAAGGCAGAATTGCTGTAGAGTTTCCAAACCACACCTCTCCCCCCACACCACATACACCCTTTTTGTTTCATCCTGGGCTTTTGACCAGTTCAATGCTTTATCACCCAACTGGGAAAACTGCCCAGGACTTCTGAATGCAATTAAAATCGAATTCAGGTATTACAGAATAATAAGGATTTCATTGCCTTGCCCAAAGCTTAACTATTTGCACAATTACAAGGGTTTGTGTAATTTAAATATCTCCATTATTGCCATTAAATTTAATAATTAAATAATAATTATTGCAATAATTAAATAAATGCAATAATTAAAATTAAAGTCAATACTAGAGAGAGTTTTGTTCACGTACCGTGTATTTGCTGATGTTTCCTCATCATTTGCAGTATAATTTGGTCCATTTGCTTCTTTGGAGCTCACTTTTCCTGATATATGATAAAACAAAACCAAGACAAATGAACAGCTGTATTTATTGATTTCCTTTATTCTAAAAATACAAATTTAGTAGATACTTGAACTTTTTGTTAATTAATTCTGTGGCTCTGCTTATGACACAAGGCAACATTCTTAGCTCTAATAAAAGACACTTAATGAAAAGCTTGCTTTCATGAAAGGATAGGAGCTCTGATTTAATTTTAGGGTACATTTCATACGTGTTAATAGTTTAACAAGTTGTCTCCAGTCAGGAGTTACACCCTGAAGAGCTCTGGCCAATGTTGGGTGGCTGGAATCATTAAGAGTGGGGCTTTTTTTTCTTGCTGCTCTTTGGTAATAGCTCGTTAAGAGGATGGGAACTACACACATAATATAACTTAGAGCCCTGTGGAGCAATGGGAGCTGGATGATTTCATCTGGGAGACAACACAACCAAACATTTTAAAAAATATTTGCCTTTTTTTTTCCCCTTCCCTGAGTTTGCCTTTATTTTGTTGGATGCATCAGCCCATCCTCTCTTCATGCAGGTTTTTTATTTTTATAGCTGCATTTGCTGTTAAGCTGCTTTGCTGCAGAGTTACCAGAGCTTTATATTTTGATGTTGCAGAGACCACAAAAATGTTCCATATGCTGTGGTGGTGAAGATAGATAATTATGGGGTAAATGTCACTCGTGGTTAACACCTCACGGCCACTGCGTGTGTATTTCTGTTATGTAACTGCCAGGAATGAATTTTGTGAGTCCTGGAGCTACTATTTTATATGTTCAAAGATGATAAAAAATTTTCTAGTATGTAAAACAAAAAAAAAAAAGGGGGGAAAAAAATGTGGAAAGAAAGGAGGAAGGAAGGAGGAAGCTCTGACACTTAATAAAATCAACCCTCCCATCAATGAAATCTCACAACAGCACAGCACTGAGTAAAAAACAACCTGGACAGGTCAGATCTGTGCCTCCAGTTAAACTCCCCAGCCCAGATCTGTGCACTGGGGTGGGAGATGTGAGTACCTGCAGTTTATGTTGGCTTCAGAGGGGCTGTTGGGTGCTCGGCGCTTTCACAAACCAGCCCATGGATCTGGTCCTCTAACATATTTTAAAATTCCTGACGTGTGGTCCAGATCAGAGTTTCCATTAGAAATTCTGGGAATTAGACTTGCATTCCCATGGAAACCTTGTGAATGTAACAGGGTTTTCCTTTTTATTTGGAAAAAGAATGTGAAAGTGTCTTGTACTTTGTGCTTCATAGAAATTCACTTTATTATTCATTTCATAGAGTTATTACCGCTATGCTGTGCTCACAGGGTACAAAATGAGGTGTTCAATCAAAAGTATAAGTTATTCTGTTCTATAATTTTCTTTTTTAAGTTAGAAAGTAATACTTAGTCCCTTTCCTGGGCACATACCAGTGCTCAAGATTTAAAGAAGTTGTGCAGTGAAACATTACAATTTTATTTTATTTTATTTTATTTCTTTGAGAACTTTTATTTTTCAGTTTTGCTTTCAGTCAAGGAAATGGGAATTTATAAGGTTATAACAACTATGTCACAAATGATTCTAAATATTAAACAACTCCAACTGCTTTTCTGTCCTTTGCAGATTCACAGGCAGGTATGGACCTAAGTAATTCTCAGGAACAGCCCATGGCTGCAGGTACTGTGCTGTTCAGGTGACGTTCCTTCACCTCCTCTTGAAAATTTTACATTTAAATGGAAATTATATGAATTGCAGATTGTGTAGATTCCCAGGACACTGACTAACACAGTCACAAATACAAAGATGGGCATTAAAGGCAAAAAGTAACTTCTAGAATTTAAATAAAAGTGTGGAAGTTCAATATAATATTGGAAAATTATACTACAGGGAAAAAAGGCTGTAGTAGGAAGTGAAATGCTTTCAGGAGAAAGGTGGAAGTTTTGGGGAAAGCAAGAATAATGGGATGTTTCTGAAAACATGAAAACAAACCTCTTGTGTGGGGGGAAGCAAGAATAATGAGATCCTTTTGGTTGACTGCATTTCTGAAAACATGAAAACAAACCTCTTGTGTGGTTTTACTTTTTTGATAATCAAAAAATAAAACTTTTCAGACCCAATGTAATATTTAGCTTGAGAAGGATTGGGGTTTTTTACTATCAGCTGTTAATAAGTTAAACAATTTTAACAGCAATTTAACAGTGTTGCTGTAAACTTTAAAAATTCACAGGAATGTTCAAAGAAAACATTGTCAGTTTCTTAAACAAGGTACTGATCTGAAATTTACAGAAATGTGCATAACATTGAGTTAGTCTGTATTCTGGATTTTATGAAAGAGACTTTATTTGAAAAACTTCACCTAAATAAAGTTCACTATAGTTAAAAATTTGTCTTCCTTTTAGAGAAGAGAGGCTCAGATTTCTGGGACGTGCTGCTGCCACAGTGATCAGCAGAAAACTTTCTGATAATGTTGATGTTTCAAAAGACACGTGTGAAATAAGCAGAGAAGTGCCACTGGGTTCAGAGAGGCTTCGGATTAAATGTGCTCGAGCAGTGTCCTGGCCTGGGACCAGAGTCATTAATATTTTGCCCAAATTAATCAAATAAATCTGTGATTCCTCTCCCATACTCTGAGGAGCTTGCTTGCTTACCTGCCAGCAGCAGTTGTCAGAATACACATGATATGTAGTTACATACATTGGAATTTATTCCTGTTTTGTTGTCATTTAGAACAACCTGGAATATTAAAATTTGAGCAAACTGGAATTTATTCCTGTTTTGTTGTCAGAACAACCTGGAATATTAAAATTTGAGCAAAGGAATATTTAAATCTGAGCAAAAGCTTAAGATGTACATAGAGATGTGTGCTCTGTGTGAGAGCTTGTACATGACTTTGGGAAGCAAATCCATTGAACCAAACTGCAGCTAATGCAGCTCTAGAAGAACACTGTGGGCTTTGAGAGCAATATCATGAGTTTGAGGTAATTACCTGATAATATTCTTGGAGCATAATTAGTTTTGTTGTTTGTTTGTTTTCCAGAACGACAGGAGGCTTTGACAGACTGTGATCTGAACAAATCCCAGGAAATTGAAAGTATGGATAATGCAGAAGATATGAAGGAACACAATCAATCTGCTGAAGAAGGAGGAGGTAAATTGGAGATTGAATTCTGAAAAATGAATTCTATTTTGTCTTTTTATTCATCTGATTGTGCTATGAGAGTGATTAGAAAGCTTTTTCTGGTTTTCCTGCATGTCTTTAAAAGGAATAACAATACAACTACTTCAGGAGTAGTTGCTCTAAAGGAGGAGCAACTGTTTTCCATCAGTGAACCTCATGTGCATTTTATAAAGGTCACTTTTACAGGATCTATGAAATATGAATAGCAAGATAAAAAAGCATGTGCCTATGGTGAGCTCTTTAAATGTGTTAAGCATACCAGTTCTTAAAAGTAGTTTGCACATGACAAATGCATGTGAGGACTGTACTTTATATTAGTGTTGTTAAGCTACTCTGCTATCTGAAAAATAACTTGGCAATTATATTTTTTTTTTTTTTGAAAGAAAGGACAAGTTCTCTCAGTTTTGTAGGACAACTCAGCCCTGTAAGATTTAAAACTGTAGATTTAAATCCTGCACTTTAAACTGTGGGTGAACAGAAGGTTGGTCAGTTTACCATGTTCATTGTTTAATTTGAACAGTAAACTCTTCCTATACAACTCTGAAAGAAGACACAGGTATGAATAAAATATGAAACCAATATGTACTATTTTTTATTTATGAGGTCTTACATAAAAGCCTATTTTATGTATCTTTAAAAACTAGTAGGCCCTCTTCACTTATAAGAGATAAAAGAAGCAGCTCCTGGACTCAGCAATCTCACAGGCCCCCAGAGTTCAGGATTTGTGTGCATTTGTGTACATGACAAAGATGTAGAGCAAGAGACTTTGAACGTCTTCCTTGATGCAGAAGCTCATAAACTGAAATCACAGCATTAATAAAC
This sequence comes from Antrostomus carolinensis, assembly GCF_000700745.2. Lineage (NCBI taxonomy): Eukaryota > Metazoa > Chordata > Aves > Caprimulgiformes > Caprimulgidae > Antrostomus > Antrostomus carolinensis. Next base: position 7,856 of record NW_010334953.1, read on the forward strand.
ATTCCTGCCAGGGAGCTGAGTGTGTTCATTTATGCCAGTTCTCAACCACAAACAGTGAAAAATGCTGCCTGCTAGAGGATGTGGTATACGTCTACTGGGGAAAAGACATAACATTGTTTTACCAGTTTCATGTTGTCTTTCAAGTACTGCATGTCCATGGCAGTACAGCAGTGGCAAGACAAATGATGCCTGTGGCTTTGGTGAGTCGTTTTGAGGTAGTGTTTATGTACCACGTGAATCGAGTAAATCACTTAAGAACTGTCTCTCTTCTGGTTGCCTGAGCAGCCTTGGTTGTTCCCTGTAAGATAAATGTGATGACTTTGTTTTGGACTAAAATGAAATGTTCAGCAGTTAAACTTTTGTGTTATTAAAGAGTAAACTTTTCTTGTTTATTAACAAAGTACAAAACAACATAAACCACTCAGGGGAGTACTGCACTAGCTAAAGGGTCCGTGCAGAGGATGAAATGAATCTCACTTGGGTATCTACAGTGCTGGTGTCTAGAACTGTACTGGTGTCTGGCCTTTCTTGACAGTTGATGGAGAGAGAGCACGCAGGTTTTCTTAGGATGAAATGCCTCCTGTCAGCAAAGGAGCTGCTTCTTAGCAGGGCTCTGTTTATAGTCAGTGGAGAGTAGCTTAGTGTGGATGTCTGCGGTGTAGAATCTAGCTTGGACAGGCGAGTTCTGCTCTGCTTACCCTAAAAAGAGAAGTTTAACAGTTTTATCCACAGAACAGGGAAGACTTGAGCCTTTTCTACATCCCAGGCAGCTGATCTCTTTCAGATCCCACAGCACATAAAATATTCACAGCCATATTCTGGCTGTTTGTCCATCCCTTACCCCATTTCCACTTGCACTAGCTCACTCCTCCCTCTGCTTTCCTGTGTCTCTGCCCTTTGCTCCTTCTCATCACTAAGCTGTGGATACAGGAAGCTGGGACGGGGTTTCTTTCACAAACCCCTCAACCTTGACCATCCAAGAAGAGTTGCTCTGGCTTCTTCCCACCTTCCCATTCCAGGAGCCCTGTCTATACCACTTGCATCGTGGCATCAAGCAAGTCTTTTTTCCATTCCTTGACTGTCCTGTGGCCTTTAGCTCCAGTACTGTTGCTCAGGCTTTTCCATACATTTAAGTCAGGTAAAACTCAAACACTTGTGAGAGAATGGAGTCTTTTTTCCGTTCCTTGGCTGTCCTGTGGCCTTTACCTCCAGTACTGTTGCTCAGGCTCTCTTCTGTACATTTAAATCAGGTAAAACTCAAACACTTGTGAGAGAATGTTTATACCAGTACTGCTCTTATATACCATTCATTTTTTATATTGCTGAAGATCTCTTAAAGTCTTTTTACAATTTATTCTGGAATGAAAATACTGCAAATGTACATCTCAAAGGTAGTGCTATAAATATCAATAAAACATCAGGTCACTCTCTGGCAGCCTCCCTTACCATTAGAGTGTTCATTCATTGTAAAGTGAGTAGGAACCTGCTCAGTACCACAGTGCTCTACTCTTTGATCTTCTCTATAGGAACAGACTGTTAGGAGAAAGCTGTTTTAAACATAAAAAAAAAGAAAGCTACAGCATCTCCCTGTATAATGGCACAAAATAAAAGATATATATCTATATGTCTATATAGATATAACTAATGTTTACTTCATTGCTTCATGTACAATTCTCTACAGTCATTCTGATACTGGAAGCACAATAAATCTTAAATATTTAAGCATGCTGTGCTGGAACTCTAGGCTGTGTGGCTATCAGTAAGTGCATTTAAATTTCTTCCTAACAATGCCAGTTCGGTTGCTGTTGGGTACTAAAATTCAGAAATAAACTTAGCTTTCATGGCATGGCTGCTACATAAACTGCAGGTCGATGGTAGCAGCTGTGTTAGTCACTGAGCAGTCCTTGTTGGTCAGTAACTATCTGTCTTGCTTCTAGATAAGTGAAAACACATTCTGCCAGTGCTGCCCTGGTGGGAGTATTATCGTTTGAGGATCACTGGTAAAAATGAATATACAGCATCCTCCAGAATCACAGAATGGAAATACCATCAGTATCAGTGATGGCTCTTGGGAAATGGATTATGTCCTGCCTACACCAGAAACTTTGTCTGTTTTTTCTGTTTGTTTGTTTTAAAAAGCTCTATTTGGCACTTTTCCAGGTGTGGTCACTAATACCCCCATTGCATAGCAAATTTAAAGAGAAATAATGAAAAATATTTGCGTGGTTCTCATAAATAACTGTTAATCATGGTATTTGTGATCCATCCCTTTTGTGAGCAAGCAATTCCATTTCTGTGTCTTCACAATTCTTGGCTGATGATAGCCTGCAACACAGAAAACTTTTGTTTTTTAATCCTGAACCCCTGCATGATCCATGCCCACAGGGTTTGTTCCATCTGCTGAAGGCCATCATAGGAACATGAGGCCACTGACTCATAGAGCGAGATCAGGTGTTTGATAGCCTGCTTTCCACTGCCTTCATATGTCTGTAACATGTTTTTCTTCAGGACAATTATGTCTGGTTTTTCTGTGTCTCAATAAGCATTCAGAGGCAGTAGTAATCTTGCAGTTTCTTGGACTACACATTTTTTTTTGTGTGAATTTTGCATTATTAGTAGGTGACACTCTAAGTACATTGCGGGGACTTGTTCTGAGGCTTTGAGCAGAAGTTGAAGCCTGGTCAAATCTAGAAGTTGTCTGACTCGAGTTTGGTGGAGCCTTTTATGCTACATCTGCAGAAAGTGGTACTGTGGTTCTTTCAAAAGGCTACAGGAGCTTCATAAATGCACTAAATAAACAAGAGTATAGGGCTGAGACTTCATCACAACTGGTGCTTTTTTGGTATAAGAAAGTCCACTTTTTCAAACAATTCTGTATTTGCACTTCTCCAAGCGTGTGCAATATTGTTCATTTTGTACCACACCTGACCAAGGTGAGATGCCACTCAAAACAATTCCCCCTGTTCTGTTATACACCCCTCTTAAAAGGGCTTTGGTGATGATGATTGCTAAATAGAGGGCAAACAATCAGGCAGAGGGCTGTAGTAATATATTAATTAAAAGCTTGACGGAGAACAAGTGAGGGGAAAAAAAAACCCCAAACCTTTTTTTGCCTCAAGGGAATGGAAGCTGCATGCTGTGGTGCACATGCTGTGTGCTTGCCTGCAACCATAAAAATACACTGTTCCCATGGTGCTTCCTGTATCTAGTCTGAAAAGAGATGAGCAATGAGACAGATCGGGGAGGAAGCACTTGATTTCACTCCTTTCTTTATGTGCCCCCAACACTATTACCTTTGGTGGCCAAAGTTGAAGTGTCCTTAATTTAAAACTTAAATTTATTTAAAAAAAAGCAAGCCACATTCTTTCCTATGAGAGTCACAGTCGAGCACAAGTGTTTAATTATGTCTGAATTCCCTCATCTGTTGAGGCAGACAACTTTTTGGGTGTTATGAATGTTAGCTAGCTTTCATGGTTGTGAAATAAAAAGAAGTAGAAGCCACATTTGTGGTTTATGGATGCTAATTGCTGCTGCGTTTAGGTGTGTGAAAGGGGGGCGGTTAAAAGGCTGGAGTGAGACAGGAGAGGATGCCAAACCCTCGCTTAGGCGCGTACTGAGGTTCCAGGGGTGCTGCGAACACACGCACTTATCTGCTCGAAAAGGAAGTGCCGTTTTTTATCAGAATATTACATCTCCCAAGCCCAGATCGAGCCCTACCGCTCATGGGACTCAGGGGTTATCTCACAACATCAACAGTACTGTGCTGCAGAAGTTCACTTGACAGGGGATTTCTGTAAGTGTTAAAACCAGGCAAGGAGCTTGTGCTGCTTAACTGTGTCGGGTCTCGCTGCTTTGGTGGCTGTGCATGGACTGAAAGTGGCATCTGAGCCTTATCAAAAGCTCCTCCTGACTCTGTGTCAGCTCTGCAACACTGTACTGTCAGTGGCAGGGAAGCTGAAGCACGTTTGGTGACATCAACACTTGTGTCACCACCGCCTGGAAATGACTGACATCAGCTTGGACTGTCCCGTGCAGCCAGGGCTGATGCAGAAACTCAGTTCTTCTGATTGCCTTGAAACAATCGGAAAAGCGCAGCTATTTCTTATTGTAATGAACCCATTATAGTCATATCATAGAATCAGAGAATGGTTTGGGTTGGGAGGGATCTTAAAGCTCATCCAGTTCCAACCCCCCTGCCAGCAGCAGGGACACCTTCCACTAGACCAGGTTGCTCAAAGCCTCATCCAACCTGGCCTTCAGCACTTCCAGGGAGGAGCAGCCACAGCTTCCTTGGGCAACCTAAGGAAGGAAGTCAGCAGAAGAAAAAACAGAATTTGCTTTTGAGATATCCTGACTATCAATGTGAGCCACCAGACAAGACAAGATCTGGAAGGAGAAAGGACCCACGGCGTTATTCCATAATGGACACCTTTTCTTAACTTTAAACTGCATTTTTCTTCACTTGTTCTACAATGTGTAGCTCAGATTAATGCAAAATAATTCCTTGAAACTAAAGGTGACAGAAATACTTATTCCTTTGACGTGAAAATAAAATCTAGTCCAGGGTAGATGAGTTGTGGTGTGTTCCCTCCCCAGCAGGAAATAAGATGAAGAAAACGGCCCTAGGAACTCAAATCACATGTCATTGTAGAAAATAATCCATTTTTAGAAATATGGGTTGGTGGAAAGGAAATCAGTTAATTAAGATGACTCATGTTTTGCCCCCAAACTGGGCTGTTCATTTGACACAGAATGTGTGAGTTTAAGGGTCGGGTTTACCACTGTTTGTGCTGCTGCTGGAAAGGTATCGGAAAGCAGAAATACATCCCCAAGAGTCAAAACTTTGCTAAAACACAGCAAACAGTTCCATGAGCATTGGAATCGATGAAGCTTGCTTTCCAGTGGGCTTGTGGCTGCCTGACTTGTCACTGAATTATGCAAAGCTTGCATCGTGTGCTAGATGTCACGTTGTATTTCTGGTACCTCAGGCCAGCTTTGCCGTGTCCTCCACACCATAGAATCATAGAATGGTTTGGATTG